>NC_092865.1:71835516-71838616 GCF_032062135.1 Pyxicephalus adspersus | reverse complement strand
TAACCTAGGGGCAAATATCATTCATCTGACACCATCATGTGGCGGTGAGTGGAGGTGCATGTTATCGCTGAGAAGCTTTCTGTTCCTAGACCTAACTGGGTGATCAGAGACAAAATTTGGCAGATTAGGCACTGTGTCTTCAAATTGAAAATAAGAATTATTGTTTGTGATGATCTCCACTTTACCTGCCTGAGGAAATACTCCAGTGCACTGGTTTACAACTGGGGCTTGCAATTAATCCGATTTGACGATGTATGTATGTATGTATTGTATACCGGGGCTCAATAGGAAATCAATTCACACAACTAAATACACAGTGGAAAAACTTCTTTATTGCTATAGCAAAGTATTTTTAATATTGGCCATCCGTTCCTGGGATACACACATCTCTGGTAGTCTGCAAGATCAGTCAGTTCCTTCCCAGGTCAGCTTGGACAGAAGTAATGATGCCAATTTACGATCCTTTGGAGTCAGATAGTTGGTACAGGAAGCCTATTTGCTTATATTAACTATCTGGGCCACCTGTCTGTCTGTATAAAATGAAAATATGGTAAAAAATGTGTAAATTACTAGATTAGGTATTCAACATTACTCATTTTATGGAAGATAAGGGAGTCAACATGTATTTCAACTGTGTATTTACGGTACTGTACATTTTAATTACAAGATTTTCACACTTTCTAAAAAAAACAACAAATTCACTGTGTTTCAAGAATACTGATAAATCAATAAAAACTAATTATAATGTTTTCTTTTTAAAATGTCTCTATTTTATTCCATGCAAGGATTTTGAAAAACATAACATTTTGTATGGAATTATACAAAATTTAATGTATAGAATAGAGAAAAAAATAGTCTATGAGGTAAATTTATAAAAAGTTTGCCTGGTGATCAAAAAATAAGTAAATTACCTCCTAAAATTCCAGCCTATTTGAAAACAAACATTCTCTGGGCAAATCTTGTTTGATCAAAATCTTGCCAGGTCAAATGTTTGACAAATCTGAAATGTCTAGTAGCACTTTTTACCCCCTACTTGTAAGGAGAAGCAAACTTGTCCAAGTACTGTTCACCAGTGAACTTTATTTAGGTCAAAGGGTGATTATCTTTATTTTTAAAATTGAAATACAGACACAACTAACTTACCTTATTTCATCCTCTTCCAGATCCCTCCTCTTTAAAATGAAGGTCCTTTCATTCAGCATGTTTTTAAAGTTAAATCTTCATATATAGTAGGTGGAAATGACACAGTCATATATTTATATAAAATATTTTTTATATAAATATAATATTTATATATACTATATTACTTTTTTTGAGCATCTCAAAAAAAAATTGGCATCTAGAATAAAAATAAAAAAAATAGCCCTGGACATGCTGACCCTGAGCAAAAAAGATTCAGTACTCCGGGGAGACAGGACCACTAGGGGGCGCTACGGCTTGCAGAGATGGTGTGAGCCCTGAGAAAGGGCCAAGGTGCAGAGTCTAAGCAGCAACCAGGTCTTCTCCAGAGCTTCTAGTGGTGAGGATGTTGCGTTGCTGGCTACTGCCAGGTTGCGGTCCTTGGGCAAACCAGGGTGGGCAGGATGAACACGGTACCAAATCACAAGCCTGAAGAACAGTCGAGGAAGACGTCAAGGTAGGCAGCAAGCAAGAGAGGTCAGGTCACAAGCCAGGGGTCAAATACTAGGGATGCAGGAAATAGACACCAGTGACACAGGGGCCACTGCAGACATAGGGACACAGGAGTCACTGGAAGCAACAGGAGGCACAGGTGACACAGGATATCCATAGACGGAGAGGAACACTGGAACAGCAAGGGACGTTGGCTGGGAAACAACAGACAGGGCAACACGGGGTTAACGCAGGAGCTGGATAGAGGAAACACTGAATTAGACAACAAGTGTACAGGAACTAGCTCACAGAAGTAGGGGGCTCGGCACTAGTGGAGACATGTTGCAAAAACGCTGAGTGCTGTGTCTGAGATAGCTAAATAGCCAGGGATGGTTAAGATGCAATTTCCTGATTGGACGTAACTGACAAAGCTTGGTAGCCTTGGCACACCCAGAGTCAGATCTGCCCGCATGTGCAGGAGAGAGGATCCTGCACTTTAGCAAGGAAGAGGAAAGTGTGACAATATCCCATATGAACTCAGGAAAACTTCTGTATTTTTTTTAGCAAAGTGATGTAGGAACATGGCAGGAAAATGCTTTTTTATTTTCTGAGTTTTAAATAGGAAAAACAGTACACAAGTCACTTTGCTATAAAACAGATGTTTTTTTAAAAAGAAAAAATGTTGAAAAGCGAAACTGGGTCAGGAGGCAAATGAACATGTATGCATGATTGCCCAAAAGGCTGGCAAAAATGTATAGTATACCCCCATGATTTACTAGTATTCATAAAAATTCCATTTCATATATGTTGGTTTAGGTTATTCTGGGGGTGCAGAATGTATCTTGGACCTACATAACTCAACCCACTCTTTTATCTTTTTTACCTAAGCATGTAATAAGTAAAGAAGTAGGATGATAAGGTTCATAATTCATCCAGATGTGCATTAAAGATTAGCACCTCATTGCAAACAAATCTATTACAGACAAGATCCTGAGGTCTTGTGGTTTATGATCAATTGCCACCTCACAGGGGCAAGCCATCAAGGAATTCCCTCAATTTTTGTGACACTGAATAGGCTGGGAATCCACATTTGTTTGTTGATGAGTTATTCCTTCTAATCAGTGATGAGTTATTATTTTATGAGCCTATAGACACAAAAAATCTTGCTCATTAGGCCTACTCATAAAGGTTAAAATTATTTCCTTTTTTTAAACCATATCATTGGATCGTGATCATACATAATGTAATAAATAATATTGGTAACAAAAAATATAATGTACATTATACTATATATCATAAACATCTAATAAGTATAAACCAGTGTTTAGCAATTTACTGGCACTTTAAACAGTGATCATATGGTTGTTTGTCTTTTTAAAGTTTTAAAGAAGCTATTCAATCATAGTTTTCTTTTTATTGTGTAAAATATTTCTAAAATATGAGAATCATGCGCTCCATTGGTATCAGTGACACTGCTCTCTCTTGGTTT
>NC_092865.1:71831337-71833676 GCF_032062135.1 Pyxicephalus adspersus | reverse complement strand
GTTCCATTCTGGAAAGACATAATGAAAGTAGTCATTGTGCGATTTTCTGTATTGTTTTCCGCAGGCGAGCTCAGATTGCTTTTGCTGAGAAAGAACATTAGGAGCTACACTTTGTAATTAAAAACTCATAATTAGGGAAAAGAGTTTATATTTCCCAGAGACAGTAGAAACATTCATGAGCACACTGAGAATCAGATATTAAAAAGCAATTTCTATATTAAGAAAATTGCTTTTATTTTAGTTACTTTCTGCTTTCCAAATGTAAGCTTACATTTACAGGAATCACCTTAGGGTCCATTCAAACCTCTGCATCATGTAATGTGTGGTAAAATCTATCATGGTGTGCTGTTACAAAAGAAGAAGAATGAGCAAGTTGGCTGAAATGCATGTGCGTACCTTTTCTCATGGTGCACGTCTGCATGTTTCTTCATGTACGGGGGCACCTCTATGTTCTGTGTACATGCATGCCCATCAGCTGGTTATGTTAGGTTTATCATCCTAATGCTTCTATGCTTTTGTGATCTTCAACTGTTGTATCATGACCTGATTTGTGACCTTAAACCCCCCTAGCGTTATAGATCTGTCCGTATTTCCATGCAAAAACTCTTACATGTTTTTGCATAGAAATATATTTTTTACATTGTACGCTATAATTCTTAGGCATAATTCACCAAAATATGTCCGATATTTATTATATTTGATAAATTTAATAATACACTTTAAATAAAATAACACAAAAATCTGTTAAAAAAATAGTGAAACATGTAATATAACTGTACAGAAGCATGTACATGTTTCACTATATATTATATGAAGATTTCTTTGTATTGGAATCAATACAGCTATTTTGTATTGAATCCATTACAAAATTATTTGAATTTCTCGATGATCCTCCCGCCCGCACCGACGACACCGGGAAACTCGGAGATTGTCTCTGCATTGCGCAGCTAAGGATTGGAGGAGGAGGACGTGTCCCCAGGACCTGCGGGGACCAGCTGGACAACGGGGGACACCGATGGAGCAAGGTAAAGGTGTTTTTTTTAAGTTTTAAACGACCCCGAGTGTGACTCAGGATTACCACTTTTTGCAGGTAAAATCCACCCCGAGTCACACCCGGGATTACCTCTAGGGGGGTTAAAGCTCTGTGTCTGGATTATTCCTTTGTAACCTGGACCTTTGATATTCTGTTTGTGACCTTGGCTTGCACATCTGACCTATTCCTGCTTACTGCCTTGTGCTGAATTTGCCAAAAAGTTACTGATCCTTGCAATCCTGTTGATATCACTGCTTTTTTTCCCTACGCTCTCCCCTGATTGCTGCTTCCTAAGGGTGTTCCTGAGCATCTGCCACTAACCACATGTCTGCATAGAGCCCGCAGCCAGTCATAAAATCAATAATATGCGGCCCGCCAGCACTGTTGACCACAGTATAAAATACACACCGAAAAAAAAACTATTTTATATTTCATTAGAGTTGATCTAACGACTTGCAATTATCGGCCCGCTACTCAGCGGGCATAATCAGCAGGACAGGGCTCCCCATTTGTGCACAGGGAATCCCCTATATCATTATAGTGGGCGTGTGCTGTACAGGACCCGCACGGACTACGCCCACTCTGATTCTAAGAACGTGCTTTGCACGAAGCCCGCACTGACACAAGACTCCGTGCACAGGGAATCCCTCACGTCACCCTGGTGGGCGTTTGCTGTGTGGGACCCACGCAGACCACGCCCACACTAACTCTGAGTACGTGCTGAATGGTCGGCCCCCACACATTTTCACCTCACTAAATCTGGCCCTCTTTGTAAAAAGTTTGGACCCCCCTGGCATAGAGGGAAGTTCATCAAGTCTGTACCAGGCATGTGGTCCAATCCACACTTGAACCATCAATGCTCCACCAGTGCCCTTATGCCCATGTCATCAGTTTCAGCTGGCCTGGGAAAGCAGAATTGGCTGTCCTTTATTTCACCAGATCTGGTAATTAAGCAGCTTTATCACACTTCAGCATACTACAACAGGGGATTAGGTTAGTAAAATAGTCATCTAAACCAGCGGTCCCAACCGGTAGTCCGCGAGAAAATTTTGGGGGTCTGCGGCATTGATCGGTGCATCCCTGAGCAGGGTCAGGAGAAGGACCCCGCTGGGGGGATGCACCGGCCAGAGCCACGGACCACGTCCCCTTAGCAGTTCCTAGGCTCAGGGAGGTGGGTGGGCTGTATCCCTGGACACAACCCACCCACTCTCCCATTGCAGGCTCAGATCTGCGATGGGAGAGTGGGCGGGGTTATGTCATAATGATGTCACTCTGGGGGTTTCTCCCCCTTTAAGTGACAACTAGG
>NC_092865.1:71828520-71830152 GCF_032062135.1 Pyxicephalus adspersus | reverse complement strand
TAAACCATGCTTTTTTTTAACATATTTTGTTGTAGATTACATGGAAAAAAAATACATTTACGAAGCTTAAACTCACTTGAAGCAAAACCTGTCAATTGAATATTTATTTACCTGCCAACTCAAGTAAGACAAAATGTTAATGCACAAGTAACCTAAAATAACAATTTGTAAGGTAAAATACTGACTTTTGAGGTAAATACACGTTACATACACATTAGATCACAAAGTATAACACATGAGGTATTACAAGTGATATGTTCGGTGTTTACCTTTTAGCTTTGAACTGTTAATATAATAGGTAGGAGCCAGAGGAAAGGAGGGAAAAGTGGGAAAATGTGAATAAAACATATTAGATTTTTCTAATGTTGTACGACTCGAAAATCTGCATAAAACTGGTCAAGATTGGCAATGGGAAGGTTTGATAGTGACCAACCAAATTTTTTATATGTAACAAAACAAATCTGTAATCACTTTTATATACATTGTTGTTTTTGCATATTAAATCAAAGCACTTCACAAGTCATTATAATAACAAATGCTAAGTATATCACAGCTGGATTTAATTTCCCATGCACTGCAAAAATGAATTAAAGACTTCATAATAAATAATAATAAACATTTAAAAACACAAATTATGTGATTTGTGACCACCATCACTTTAGGAAAGTCCTGTCTTTCCTGAAATAAATAAAATTATTTCCTTTCAAGGTTCAAAAAATAAAACAAAAAACACTTCTGCACATGAAGGATGGAGAAGTACAAAGGAAATGTGTACATTGCGCATTAGTAACCAATCCAATCAAACCTTCATTAAAAAATGATATTTGTTGTATCAAGTTTGCTAACTTATTTGAAACTAATTGATGTTGCTAAGGAATGAGGATGGCTGATAATGAAATTTGTGTACATTACCTTATCTGGGGAAAAGTAGCCCAAGATGACAACTGAGCAATCCTTGTACTTTTATTATTTATTTATAAGCCATGTGCTAGTTTTACAATGCTCTTGCTCCATCCCAGGTGGCTGCTTTGCCTGTAGAGTTTACATTAAAATTAAATCTATTATTTACTTTGGATTTTAATACATAAAATGTATTTTTAGTTTTCCTACTTATTTTCTTTTTGTAAGCCTGGCTTTATTCTTTGATACTAGCTCACTGTAACCTCTATTCACTCATTTACAGTAAATTGCTCTCTGTTTGGTACTTGATTTCCCTGTTCAAAGCCTTGGTCTGGGCTATTCAATATTATTTCATAACCTCTTACTGTGACTAAGTTTCTGCAATCAATAAAGTCACCACATGTTGGGTTAACTGTAGTTGCTAGTTATTACCTGCACTAGTTTTGTGTTTTTTATTTATTTGGTACCAGAACGTTATAACTACTGCTGATTATAACATGGTATTTTTTTATATGAGTAGGCCTACTGGAAATTGAAATTGGTAAGATGCAAATTAACCTTCCAGTATGTTTAACAGAAAATTACTATGTAAGTAGTAAAAAGAATAAGCCTTAAATCAGACCCAAATGATGGTATAACTTTAAGTGTACCTAAGTCTAAGGGTAGACAACTCTTCTAAATAAAGTAAAAATGTTGTTTTTTTTTCTTTTTTAAGTCCAACACCCTTTTTTT
>NC_092865.1:71818089-71820952 GCF_032062135.1 Pyxicephalus adspersus | reverse complement strand
AGGGAGCTCAGCTGAGAGACTCAGAAAGTCAGTCTGGGTGAGTGAGCTCAAAAGTGAGTTAAAGGTAGGTGAAAGCTTGGTTTTGAGCTGACAGGGAGAAGCCCTCCAGCTGATAGACAGGGATGTCTGATGTATAGTAAGTGCCGGACAGGCAAGGTTTTCTTTTGGTGTTTTGTTATTTTATCTGCAACCTTCAATAAACCTGGCTGTAAGCCAGCCTAAAGCTGATACCTCGGTGTGTGATCTGAGTTGGATAAACCAGACAAGTGTCCTTTCACCCTAGCAAAGGCGATCCTGGGCGTAACTCCTCACAAGAGGTGGAGAATGCGGGCAATACATTAAAGTCTGAAAATGGATGACATGGTAAAGGTCCTGATACAGTCTGCGGCAGCCCAGCAGGAGGCAACCAGAGAACAACAGCACACAAATGCAATCCAGTAAGAAGCCAACGGCTTACTGTCTGCACAGATAATCACCCTGAGAAAGGCCATGAATAAAAAACTCCAAGTCTTGCAGGAAGTGGTGCAGCTTGTGGATCTGGTGGAGTGATACTCTGCGGCTGAGGATCTTGTAAATCACTCTAAGCCCTCAACCCCATGGATTCCAAGAGTTCCTGGTAAGACTGTTCTGGGACTTAAGGGAGCTGGGAGAAATGTGAAGACTTTGAGTAAAGAAGATAATGAGACTGTGGGCTCAGGAAGCCCAAGGTGTATAACAAGGTGTATAATTTTGGACTAAACAAAGGGCTTAGAAGAAGCTTTCGGTGTAAGGAGTTGGGACACATTGCAGTGAACTGTCCCCTGACTACTGAACATATGCAATGTGATGTTGCATTTCTGAAAAACTGTATATGTCTGTGCAGGTGGTGTGTACTGCGGCAGGTTCAGACAGTGCGGAAAAACATTTGTGTGAATTAAATGTGAATGATCAAAGTGTGACTGCGCTGCTAGACTCAGGGAGTGTAGTAACTCTAGTGGAAGCAGGCCTCATAGGCCCCTCTGACAATAACTCAGGCATGTTCACTGTGACTTGTGTGCATGGGGATAAATGTGAATACCAGACAAGCCTTGCTTATATTACAACTCCCTATGAGTCAGTGCTACATAAAGTTAGATTAGTCCCAGCACTAGCTCATGAGGTTATTCTTGGGAGAGATTTTCCACATTTTTTGAAATTATGGTCCAAGTTGGAACTAAAAAGAGGTGCACTGCAGATATTGACAGCCTCTGATATAGGCCCAGAACCATTAGAGGATTCCTCATTAGGGGAGGTAGTTGAAGTATCAGCAGATAGCTCCACCCCTTTTCCATTTTCTGTTAGATCTACATCAACCGATCTCGATCCAGATCAGGTGACATAGCAAAAAAACAAGAAGAAGACGGAAGCAAAGACAGAAGAAGGCTGCGCCTGATGCTTCAATGCACAGAATTGCTGAGGTGCAAGTACTGTACTCCAACTTTCTCCTTGGACATAAATAAACTTTTCTCTAGCAGGTAGTATGTGTTTACTGTATAAGGTCAGGCCAGTACTTTAAGGTGGCCACAGAGAACAATGGAGAACATGTTGGTATGCAACATAAAATCTGCCATATACATGAAAATACTACCAGTTATCTTGATAATTATGCTCAAATGAGAAAATATTTGTATGCGTGTGAACATTCTGCAGCATCTGTGGACTCTCCTTACTCAACCAATCTGAGTTTAAAAAATAAACCTTTCTTGGATGTTTTCCCTTGCTATGTATTTGAGATAAAACTGGGGTTTAAAGATGCCTAATCAATGCACAAAAATAAATATTTTTTTCTGATACAGTCATGTGTATTTATAGCAGAAGCCTTATACAAAATGACCAGTGGATAGATCTTCTCTCTACTATCCTTTACCCTATACTCTGCATCAATACATTATACATTAGCACCTTAGCTTTGGCCAACCTGCGCAATCAGAAGAAAACCTGGGTAAGGTGAATAGACAAGTTGTAGATTTTTTAAACATTTACACATGTGAAGAAGCTGTTTTGCCTGCCAAAAGATTTGTATTTCTGTTCTTTCAGTCCTTAGGTGTATATAGCACTGGCATCCTCCTAGGCAGGGCAGGAAACCACAGCTTTATCTTCTTCAATTAAGCAACCATGGTCATTTACCAGCCTTTAATACAGAAAGCACACATATTACATTTTGTACATGATTTTTACATGATTTAGTCCTGTAGGAAAGAAGAAGTCTGTGATATCAGTCCTGGGAACTCAAACCGAAGTAGCAACATCTAGCCTAACCCATGCTTTACCCAGATAACAAGGATTCCATGACCTTGTTAAAGTAATACCTATAGTTGTTATCACCTTTGCTACTAAACACTATGGGTTTGATTAATTACAGTGGCATGTATAATATATATATATATAATATAATTATAAATATATATTATATTAGGGTTTCTTTGTATTGAACTCAATACAGCTATTTTGTATTGAATTCAATACAAAATGATTTGAATTTCCTACCGATCCGCCGGCACCGACGCATGCACTGACGTCACCGGCAAACCCCGAAGATCGTCGCTGCAGTTCGCGGCTTAAGATCGGAAAAGGTGTCCCGAGGAGCAAGGTAAGTGAGTTTTTTTTTAAGTTTGAAGCGACCCTGAGTGTGACTTTTGAGATTACCCCTTTTTGCAGGTAAAATCCACCCCGAGTCACACTTGGGATTACTGCTAGGGGGTTAATGCTCTCCAAGGCTGGAGAGAATACCCTTTCTTCAGTGAAGCTGGGTGATCCAGCAAATGTATTGAATCATGGACCAGACCAATTTCAGGTTTGCAGGATCACCCAGCTTCAACCCGACTCTCTCCTCTACAATCTATTA
>NC_092865.1:71810684-71814723 GCF_032062135.1 Pyxicephalus adspersus | reverse complement strand
ATGAAGAGGACAGAGTTGGATTGAAACATAGCTGCAGTCCTTCCCCAGCTCCTCAGGAAGAGAACAGTGAGATTGAAAGTGATAAGAAAAAGTTTGAGGCTATACCTGTGCTTGAACCTAAAAAGGAAGTAAAGGAAAGGCCTGCTAGAAAATCAAGGAGCTCCTGTAGTAGTAGCAGCAGTAGTAGTAGCGGTAGTGACTACAGTACTAGCTCTTCTAGCAGTAATAGTTCATCACAAACCCGCCAAGTAAGACGTAGCCAGAATAGAAGTGTCACACGTAAGAATCATAGAGATAGAAGTAGAAGCAGAGATAGACGTAAAAGTGATG
Source organism: Pyxicephalus adspersus (assembly GCF_032062135.1). Lineage (NCBI taxonomy): Eukaryota > Metazoa > Chordata > Amphibia > Anura > Pyxicephalidae > Pyxicephalus > Pyxicephalus adspersus. The sequence continues at coordinate 71,814,393 of NC_092865.1, read as the reverse complement.
ACCATCGCAGAAACGCCAGTAGAAGTAGACGTAAGAATAGGGGAGGTAGTAGGAAAAGAGAAAAGGCAATTAGTAGAAGTATTGACAAGGACAGGATTTCAGCAGTCATGCCAATGGTTAAGGAACATATGGAACAGGCTCAAGGAGTACAGAAAATGATTTATGATGGGGGAAATAGCCCAAGCAGCAACAGAGTGAAAAAAAGGAAGATGGTGATGAGTGCAAAGAAGAGAAAATTGCCAGCCTTGTTTCAGATGCCGCTTGTGAGAAACCAGACAAATCAAAAGGTGATGTCCCAAGTACAGTGGTCTCGGGTGAAGAAGTGCATACTGAAATAACTGTCCCTGTCTCATGTGCAGTAAAGGCTATAGAAAGTATTGTTGTGTTACTGGAGATTGGAGTTGAAGAAAGTATTCCTGTAGTGACTGACAATGATACTTCTGTGTTATCTGAGATGGAAGCTGATGGATGTATGCCTGTGTTGGCTAGGAAAAAGTTTCCTTTTATTGATGTCCAAGCCTATGGGTGGGATACTGTTTCAGCTGGAACAAAAGAATAGCTTGAAGGGCAGGACGAAGGAGCTGAGCCAATGGTGGCTGAGGAAGGAGATGTTGAATCTGATGATGAAGAGAATGAAGGGACAAAAGAGAAAGAGGAAGAAGTTGGCCAAGCCCCGTTGCAGAGTGCCTACCAGTACAGTAGCAACCACAATAGTGCCATATCTCACTTCACACAGTCTACTGAAGTCCTAGAGGAAAGAAGGGCTCTACTTTCAAGAGCAGTTTGAAAAATCTGCAAATGAATTCACTGAGAAAATTCAGAAGGAAATGGATGAATTGAAGGGGCTTATCCAGACATCCCGTAGAAGATAGGACTGTCCAAAGAAGCCAATGAAAGTGTCCCTGTGTCCCAAAAGGTGCGGGAAGAGTTTAGTAAATTAAGCAAAGTAAAGATTGGAAAAGCTGTCCCTGTTTGCCAAAAGGTGCGGGAAGAGTTTAGTAAATTAAGGAAAGTAAAGAAGGAAGAAACTGTCACTGGTGTGCCTGATAAACAGGATACTCAGAAGCATGTTGGGTAAGGAGTTGCTACCCTAGTGGAAGGGACGGTTGAAAACGTGCGTGGAAACAGGAAGCCTCCAGAACAGACAAAAGTTAAAAAGAAAAGTGTGAAGAAAACGTTCCAATGGGATCAGTGCAGTTATACTTGTCCCAGAAGCTCAAAACTTGATTGTCACCTGCAGAGGTACATAAGAACTCGTTCTGGGGACAAGCTATATGAATGCTATGTCTGTCATGTTCAGTTCACACAGGGTGGTACTAGGAAAATGCACATACTGCAAAAGCCAAGTGACAAGAGTGTAGCTACTGCCTCAGTGGCTGTTGTTGGGGTTGGAGTTGCAGTGATTCACAGTATAATTGGAGTGGTTAAGACCAAGAGAGCATTGTATGACAGTGAGGAGATGACCAAATCGGTTGTAAATGGAAGCATCAACACTGTGCTTGGGAGTGGTGTGCAAAATGAGCAGCGGTGTTGATACTGCTCTTACAAAGTCTGTTAGTTGTGTGTTTTGCCTAGAAAAGGAAAGACAGACAGCTGGTTGCTCAGAACAAAGTTTTTTTTCTGAAAAGCCCTGGGAGACACGCCTACTCAAATTACAGGCATTGATTGATGATTTGAGGAGAGCAGGGTTGACTGCGAACCCCAAGAAATGTAGCATTGGTGTAGAAGAAGCCAAGTACTTGGGGTACAAAATTGGGAGAGGTGTAGACAAGCCCCAAATTGCCAAGATTGAAGCCATACAGAACTGGCCCCAGACTTTGAATAAAAAACAAGTGAAGGCATTCCTGGGGATTACTGGCTATGATAGACGCTTCAATGTTGCAGCTATAGCAGTTCCCGTAAGTTCACTTAACTGATCTCACCAATGGAAGCGGGTCAGTGATGATAAAGTGGAACGATGAAGCAGAGGAGGCATTTCAGACTCTAAAGCAGGCTCTTTGTTCCCAACCAGTGTTGATGACCCCTGACTTTAAAAATGAATTTGTGGCACAGACAGATGCTCAGACAGAGAAGCCCTCCAGCTGATAGACAGGGATGTCTGATGTATAGTAAGTGCCGGACAGGCGAGGTTTTCTTTTGCTGTTTTGCTATTTTATCTGCAACTTTCAATAAACCTTGCTGCAAGCCAGCTTAAAGCTGATACCTCAGTGTGTGACCTGAGTTGGATGAACCAGACAAGTGTCCTTTCACCCTAGCAAAGGCGATCCTGGGCGTAACCCCTCACAATATATATATATATATATATAAAAATATATATATATTGTCACACTTACCTCTTCCTCACTAAAGCACAGGCATCCCTCTCCTGCCCATGCTTGCAGTTCTGACGCTTATCAATTCCGTCCAATCTGCTGGCCAATCAAAAGATAGCCACTTGACCAGCCCTGGCTATTTAGCTGGCTCACAGACTGTACTTTGTGTTCGTGCAATGCTATTGTATTTATTGTTGTTATTATTAATTTGATATTACGCGATTTTTTGTGCATGAATGGTCATTCATACACGTCTGTTCCCTAGAGTAGTCTTCATGCTTTTAACTCTAATACTGACATTTAAACATAAATTCCAGGTTAAATTTTAGGGAGCTCGAATGAAGATCAAATGTTTTCTCAACAGAATCTTATAAATGATCTTAAAAAAAAGTTTATATCTCACATGCAAGTGAAATGCACCCAAAAGCAAGATGCATATTCCATTCCTACAGGCTCCTAAACTTTGGGAACAAATGGGGAAGGGGACATACAAACTCCATGTAGGCATATCTAGTGATAATTATTCAAATTCAACTGGGCTTGTTTTTTCTAATGTTGAAGACCTTTCACAGTATTCAAGCTGCTTCTTCAGTTCTACCAGTGTATGGGGAAAATAATTGTTTTCCTGGTTATGATTGGTGATAGATCAAAAAAATGTATTTCTACCCTCTCTGTGGTTTTCTGCTCTTTGTCCGCCATATGCCCTTACTGTCTGTTTGATCCTCACTACACTTTTCAGCTGCATACCCTAAATTCCACCTGGCTCTGGCAGGCCCTGAATTCCAGCAACAGCTTTGCTAGAAAATGTGGTACTTTGCTTGATTTTCTTACTTTACTTTCAGATGTCACTAACCTAATACTCCTGCCAGTCATACACTAGCTGTTATTCCACAGCCAAGTAATCTACATGAATAGCTTATATATCTATATCTGTTCCACAGTGACTCATGTTTACCAAATGTTGGTGACACAGATGATCCACTTTAAATTGTGATACACTTATGCATGTAGAATCTACTGGTGGTATTGTACAACACCAAAAAGTAGATATTTTTAAAACATGGTTGATTTTTAGGAGAATAATACATTTTAAACTTTAACTTTCTTTTCTTTAAATTATTCACGATATTATTACGTTTCTTTCCTCTCGGATAAATCAATAATGGTTAAGATCAATATATTATATGTGCCCAAGATTCCTATGTGAAGTAGCAGGTGGAAGACTCTCACCTGGGAGATAATTAATGAAGAAGAACTGAGGGAGGGGATATAACAAAGACCAGGAGCTCAGTCAGTAGCTTGGCTTGGAGAGACACAGACAGGGGTCTGTGTGTGAGTTCAGCTTGGCTTGGAGAGACACAGACAGGGGTATGTGTGAGTTCAGGTCTGTTTGGAGA
>NC_092865.1:71805472-71808908 GCF_032062135.1 Pyxicephalus adspersus | reverse complement strand
TGCTGGCCAATCAAAAGATAGCCACTTGACCAGCCCTGGCTATTTAGCTGGCTCACAGACTGTACTTTGTGTTCGTGCAACAATTCTTACTAGTGCTGAGCTTTCTAGTTCTGTGATCTAGTTCCTGTACACCTGCTGCTTAATCCAGTGTTTCCTGTGTCCAGCTCCTGTGTTAACCCCTCGTTGTCTAGTATGTTGGTTCCCAGCCAACTTCCCTGTGCTGTTCCTGTGTTCCTGTCTGCCTGTGGATATCCCTGCATGACCTGTACCTCTTGCTGTTTCCAGTGTCTCCTGTGTTCCCTGTGTCCGCAGTGGTCCCTGTGTCACTAGTGTCTATCTCCTGGAACCCTGGCTATTGACCTGACCTCTCTTGCTTGCTGCCAGTCTCGACCCTGGCTTTCCTTGACTATTCTTCTGCTTAGTGATTTTGTACCATGCTTGCCCACCTTGGTGTGCCCAAGGACCGCAACCTGGTCGTAACCTGCAGCGCAACATCCTGACCATCAGAGGCTCTGAAGAAAACCTGGTTACGGCTTAGACTCTTGCGCCTTTGCCCTTCTCAGGGCTCACACCACCTCCATAAGCCCCCTAGTGGTCCTGTGTCTCTGTGCATGACAGTTTGCATGAACCATGACTACACCCTCCCAGACTTCAGCAGGCCCCAACCAGTTACTCTCCCAGAGGCTTGATGCTCAGGAAGCTACCCAAATCCAGGTGCTTCGCCAGCTTCATGCACTTTTTGCTTGCCTGGATCACCTGCTTTGTTCTCCAAGAGCACCGGCTGCATCACCAGCTCAGGCCCAGCCTCCTGCCCTCACAGTGGCCTCTGCATTAAACTTGCCACCTCCACAGCGATTGTCTGGGGACCCCAAGAGCTACCGTGGATTCATCAATCAGCGTGGCATACATTTTGAGCTCCAGCCACAAAACTTCCCCACTGATTGCGCTAAAGTGGCATATTTCATCTCCTTGTTGTCTGGAGAAGCTCTGGCATGGGCATCCCCACTCTGGTGTTGCACCCAAAGATTGTTTATAGATATATATAGGTATGTGTGCGGGTATATATGTATATAGTACCCGATATTCCATAACTATTCAGCTTCATCACCATGAGTCCACACTAGCCCTCAAGACCTTATTTGATTTTGGGGCGGCAGGTAATTTCATTTCTGCCTCCCTTGTAAAGGATTTTGCCTGGCCAATAGAGCCTTTGCCTTAACCCCTGCAAATCTCTGGGGTGGATGGAACCATTTTATCCTGTGGACCGATTTGTTTCCAAACTCTGCCTGTGCACATGTCAGTGGGTGTGCTTCATCATGAGACCTTAACTTTCCTCGTTCTTCCGCAGGCCTCATCTGCAGTCATCCTTGGCCTTCCATGGCTTTAACTTCACTCTCCGGTAATTGATTTGTCTTCTCCTGAGATATTGGCCTGGTGCCAATCCTGTCACTTCCAGTGTTTGTTCAAGGTCAAGCCTCTCAAGTTGCTCGCTCTTTCCACATTGGAAATTGCCATTCATCTAATACCAAATTCCACACCTCCCAGAGGTCAGGTATACCCCCTCAGTCTCCCTGAGACAAGGGCCATGAGCAAGTACATTAAGGAAAATTAATACATTAAGGGATTTATACGCAAGTCTTGTTCCCCTGCTGGCGCTGTTTTTTTTTGTTCAAAAGAAAGATAGATCTCTCTGCCCCTGTATTGACTATCATGGTTTGAATGCTATTACAGTTAGGAACCGCTACCCACTCCCGCTCATCCCTGAGCTTTTTGACCAGTTCCAAGGGCCCAGGTCTTCACCAAATTAGACCTCTGGGGTGCCTACAACCTAATCTGGATCAAGGAGGGGGACGATTGGAAGACAGCATTTAACACCAGAGATGGGCATTATGAATACCTAGTGATGCCCTTCGGTCTCTGTAATGCCCCGGCTGTCTTCCAACACTTTGTAAATTATGTTTTTCATGACCTGTTGTACATTTGCATTGTCATTCATCTGGACAACATTTTGATCTCCCCTGACTTGTCCACCCACAGACAGCATATCTGTTTGGTTTTACAACGGCTCAGAGACAATAGGCTCTTTGCTAAGGCGGAGAAGTGCCTGTTTGAATGCCCACAGGTACCCTTCCTGGGCTACATTGTTTCAAAGGAGGGTCTCTCCATGGATCCTGAGAAGGTGACAGCTATTTCCAACTGGTCACTACCCGTCTCAAGACTACTTAGCGCTTCCTGGGGTTCACCAACTATTACCACCAAATCATCGAAAAGTACTCTACATTGGTAGCTCCCATCACTGCACTGACCTGGAAGGATGCTGACCCCAAGAATTGGCCTTCTGAGGCTTTTGACACCTTTCATGCCTTAAAGCAAGCCTTTCTTTTGTGCCCAGCCCTGGTTAGGCCATATATAAATATATATATATATATATATATATATATATATATATATATTTATACGTATATTGAAGTATGCACATGCTTCCTTGAAATTTACTTAGCTGGGAGTCCCTACGTGACTTCGGCACTGAAAGGTCTATTTTCTCTCTCTTGATAATACTTTTAGAAGCTTGACAAGCTTGGTAAATGCTGAGCAAACAATCACACCCAAAGCTGGATTAAGTACAAATATTACCTGCCAGGCACAGCCACTTTTATTAACAAAACCAATGTTACATGTTAATTCTCAACTAATTGTAAAGGAATTATATGTTCCACCCAAATAGGTATTGTAAATACTTTTTTTGCAGCTGCCTATGACCAAAAGTGCTGAGGTACAGTAAAACTTAGATAAAGAAGTGCAATTTGGTTTGGTGGTATACCTACTCTATACTAAGTAAAGGAAAGTCCTGTTTGCAGTACCTCAGCACACCTTTATTGAAAACACTGAATTTGCCCCATGAAGGTGTCTGTGTATAAATTAATGCAATGTGCAGAAATAAAGTAGTGCTTTGGTGCTGCAGTAACCTCATGCATAAATACACTAGGGAACAATTTTGAACAAATTTTTTGTTGACTTCAATTTTTAAGCTTATTTACAATAAAATAGTTATGCTGGTTCTGAAAGTGCAGTTAGTTTTCTTCTATCATGTCAGTTTTTTTCTTTACCGCTCATATTATTGCGATTACTGTAGCGTGGATTTGTATAGGCTATTCATTTACACGCAAGACAGTGTGGTCAGGGGTTGTGCGCTGCTCTACCTAGTGAATAAGCAAAATTTATTTTTCTACTTTCTACTTTATTTCCTTCTTTTCAGATCATGTCTGGCTCTGCTGTTTCCCGTCGTAAGTGCCTAAACATCCCTGATTCATTTTGTTATATCTGTGGCAGTTCCCAGTGACCATTCCCAGTGAAAGGGTGAATATCAGCACATTTGTAGAGCAAGCCTATTTGGCATATTTCAAAGTGAAACTTGGTGATCAAGATAAGTCTTGGG
>NC_092865.1:71724455-71803837 GCF_032062135.1 Pyxicephalus adspersus | reverse complement strand
AGGGTTCCAGGAGATAATAAGATAATAAAATAATAAGTTTATTATTAAATTCATTAAATATTGGACATATTTTGGTGAGTTATGCATAAGAATTAAAGCCTACAATGTAAAATAAATTTCCATGCAAAAAAAAAAAATGTAACACTTTTTGCATGGAAATACGCACAGAATTAGAACGCTAGGGGGGTTAAAGTGTGTCCTCCTTCACAATGGCAATATATTTAGGTCAGTTTAGTTTCTGTTTGTGAAGAATATGCAGACATAAAGAGAGTGATTGAGTTGTTGCAATATCACCAACACAATTTGGTCATCTGTGTTGACCTTAAAATGGTATGTTTTCTTCTTGGTCAGCATCACAGATACACCAAGTATCCCTGTTATCTGTGCATGTGGGACAGCAGAGCTCATGAGAGGCATTGGGTGGAAAGGAATTGGCATCCAAGATCTGCCCTAAAACCAGGTGATCCAAACATTCTACATGAGCGGGATTGTCCTACCACTGAACACTTCAGGAAAAGCTATAAGTGTAAATTTTTACCATAACAGCTTAGCCGAATAATTTTCACGTTTTACTGTAAAAAAAATGTCAGAGTAACAATAAATCTTTTGTATGAACAAAACAAATTTAAATAAACAGGACATTAAAGTTATTATTTCATTATTTTTTCATTGTATGTAAAATTTGTATGTTTTTGACAAAAATGGGGGGTACCATGTATCGTAAAAACTGGATGTGATAGCAAAAAAATGGGGTAATTTCTGGATTCACCACCCAAAAATTAGAAAAAAACAAGTGTAAGATCTAACTCAAAAAATGTGTTCCCCAGTGATATCTACACAGAGATGTTCAACACAAAATATAATATATAGATCTCTATGTATACATCTTTTCTATACATGGCTACGTATGATGGCATATGGAGATCTCAGAAATGCATGCAGCAGCAATATTATAATAAAATAACCCGGATCATAAATTGTGTAGTACTAGAGACAAAAAAAACATGTATTGCTTATTAGGTTTTGCCTCTGTATTAATGAATTAGAAAGTGATATAAAGAACATAGGGTGCAATTTAAAATATACTTTGTAATTTTGCTCAGGTTTTAGAGGTGGGCTACTACACTAATGAGAATAATTGAAAAGCTTACTAATAGTTGTGTGTTTTTAGTTTGGAAAAAGTGAAATAACTATCATGCCCACAGTCATGATAGGGAAGACAGGGCCACTACGGCTTGCACAAAAGTGGTGTGAGCCCTAAGAAAGGCCAAGGGCCAAGCCAGAGTCTAAGAGGCAACCAGGTCTTCTCCAGAGCCTCTAGTGGTGAGGATGTTGCACTGCTGGGTACTGCAAGGTTGCGTTGCTTGGGCCCACCAGGGTGGGCAGGAAGATACATGGTACCAAATCACTAAGCAGAAGAATCGTCAAAGAAGGTCGAGGTCAGGGCAGGCAGCAAGCAAGAGAGGTCAGGCCACAAGCCAGTGGTCAAATACCAGGGATCCAGGAAAGAAATACACGGGATACTCTGGAGGCACAGGTGACACAGGAATAACCACAGACAGAGAGGAACACTGGAACAGCACAGGGAAGTTGGCTGGAAACAACACACTGGGCAACAACGGGTTAATGTGGGAGCTGGACAGAGGAAACACTGAATCAAGCAACAGGTACTAGCTTAGAAGCTAGGGGCTGAGCACTAGTGGAGACATGTTGCACGAACACTGAGTACTGTGCCTGAGCTAGCTAAATATCCAGGGATGATTAAAAGGCTATTTCCGGAATGGTCAGCAGATTGGGTGAAACTGATAAAACTTGGGAGAGCAGGCACGCCCGGAGTTAGAACTGCCCGCATGCGCAGGAGAGGTGCCTGCGCTTTAGCGAAGAAGAGGTAAGTGTGACAGCCAATATATATAAATGTAACATACACATTTAAAAAAAATCACAAGATTTAATTAACCAACAAATAGTTTTAACTTCTTAAAATTTAGCAAGGGTTTGTTTACAGTAGCAGAGGTTAAGCTGTAGTACTTTTTAACATGTGAAATAGTATAAACAATGATAGCAAAGGGCTGGTGTCATAGCTTAAAAAGGGCTGGTGTCAGGATCCAGATCCAAACCCAGGACTGCTTCTGTGTCTGGCAGTATCACTTCCCACTAAGCTACCTGAAGTGCTGGATAACTCTCGGCCTGATTTCACAGCCTTCCTGATAGAGTGATGAACTCTGAACTTCCTGCTCCACCCCCAGACTTCCTATTTAAGCCCTACCTTTGGGTTTCTCATTTAAAAAATTATAAAGGACTTGTCCAAACTAACATTTCCCAGAAACTAAAATTTCTGGGGGCCATTTGCCAAAACATTTCTGGGCCTGTTCAAAGTGAATTACAATGATGACCCACTTCTTAACCTCCTGGGCAGTTCATTTCTGTCTGGTTTTCAATGTCTAAAAGCAGTACAGCATTGTTTTTCATGAAAATGTATTTTAAATATAATATAATAGTATGAGTATCATAAAGTTTGAAACATAAAATCATGTCAACATAAAAAATGAAATAAATAATAAAAAAAAAATTTGATAATAAATTTAATAATAAACTTTGACATGGTTTTGTGTTTCAAACTTTATTATACTCATACTATTATATTACACTGTAAAATACATTTTCATGAAGGACAATATTTTGATTTTAGACATATAAAACCAGTGTATTGCATTCAATACAGTTATTTTGTATTGAATGCAATACAAAATAATTTGAAATGCCCACCGCAAATGTTTGGGAACCAGAGGAGAATGTTCATGCCCCTAGATTAACAAGATAATTTATTTGGGATTTTCACTCTAACCAGGACCTAAGACATCCAGAGGCCATCCTGGAAGGAAGAGGACTGTAAGGATCCTAGGATCCAGATTCAATCCCAGGGTTGCTCTTTGCACTTAGCTACCTGAAGTGTTGGAAAGCTCCATGCTTGATTTCACAGTCTGTCTTCTCTGATAGCCAGGTTGTGATGAACTCTGAACTTCCTGCTCCTCCCCTGACTTCCTATGTAAGCCCTGCCTTGGATTCCCATTTGCCAGATTGGCGTGCTCCTGAAGATGTCTTGCCTTTGTTACTGCTGATGCATTGCTTTCTCTCCTACTAGCTTTGGCTTTATTGCTCCTCTAACCTGATCTCTCTGGAAACTGGCTTTGGCTTTCTCCCTGACTTTAATCCTGTCTCATTCCTGCATTGTTACATCTAGCTGTGTACACTGAACCCAGCATGTTTATCATTGTGGACCTGCTTGTTGCTACAGGTATTGGACTCTAAGCTTGTTCCCAGATGGTGACAGCCAACAGCTAGGTTCTTTTGGTGGTGGTGGTGGTGGGGGGGGGGGGGGGGGGGGGGGGGGGGGGGGGGGTGGTGTAATTTGAAAAGGGATAAGTAGAGAGAAAGAGGTTCTCACTCTCCCTGCTCTAACCAGGGTTCAAGAATGAGTTACCGTTGTATCGTCATATTTATGGTCCTGATTTATTAAAGCTCTCCAAGTCTCGAGAGGATACATTTTCATCAGTGATCCTGGGTTATCCAGCAAAACCTGGAATGGATTTCTTAAAAATCATTTGCTATTTATTAGCAAATGTGTTCAATCCTGGACTAGATCTATTCCAGGTTTGCTGGATCACCCAGGTTCCCTGATGAAAGTGTATCTTTTCCAACCTTGGAGAGCTTTAATGAATCAGGCCTTATGACTCTAGTTGATAACAGGAGAAATTCGTGTTCCACCAAGACAACAAATTTAGACAAGTTATACCCTGTTTTACAAAACAGGGTGCAGGCTTCCATATTTTTAACTTTAATACCTTTGTACAACCACTGTGACTTTGTGGAGGTTTGGTCTACTTCCACAGTATTGGAATATTAGTCTTGTTTACTAAGGGTACAGGCAACGTTTTTTGTAGCAGTGTTCATTTGTAGCTGGATTCTTTTATCATAAAACATCTTTTCTACCACGTTTATATGCATTTTTATGCACTTTTACAAATGTTTCAAAGCTTGCCTTTTAAAAGCTAAAAAAACTCCTATAATCGCCTATGACGCATTTTACCACGATTTGCCGCAGTTTTACATAAGTGTTTATAACTAGAGGGAAAATGAGGACAAGTATTCCCATTCATCTCATAGTGCTGAATGGCTGAGAAAAGGGAAACCCTGATGACGCTTGAGCCGTCATCAGGGTTTCCCTTCTGCATCCAAGAACACATGCCACAGCTCCCCTAGGGCTGTGGGAGCAATCAGGAAAGCGGAGCTGTCAGCGGGAAGAGCTCAGCTTAATGCTCCCCTCCGTGATAGGCTCAGAAAAAGGAAATCGGGATGACTCTTCAGCTGTCATCAGGGCCTCCCTTTGCTCAGCCATTCAGCACTAGAGTTGCCCTGGTTTACCCAAAGTGTAGTTATCAATAGGAAGAAGAGATTGTCTGTATATGTTGACAGGGCTGAGAAAAGTTATTGAGATTACCTTTAATATGGTGTGGTAATTGCATGGCAGGTGAAAATAAAAGCGAGGAAGATATTTTATATTGTATTTTATTAAAAGCTTTTTTAGCATCAGTGATCTCAAACATCAATTTCCTCAAATTTCTGATGGGTCAGCGAAATTTTGGCGAACCGATTTTGCAGACCTATCGGAAGTTCCAGAAAATCAGTACAGGAGGATTTTCAGAGATGCATTCATTCATGCAGCCCTGAGAATCCTCCTGTGTGCGATCCCCGGCCACTAAAGGGTAATTAACCTCTAGTGCCCGGGATTACAGTGGATTTCCAGGGCACTAGAGATTAATTAACCTCTAGTGCCCGGGATCGCAGTGGATTTCCTCTAGTGCCTGGGATTTCCTCTAATTAACCACTAGTGCCTGGGATCACAGTGGATTTCCAGGGCACCAGAGATAGATTACCTTCTAGTGCCCGGGATCGCAGTGGATTTCCAGGGCACTAGAGGTTAATTAACCTCTAGTTTCTTCTAGTCCCTGGGATTTCCTCTAATTAACCACTAGTGCCCGGGATCGCAGTGGATTTCCAGGGCACTAGAAGTTAATTAACCTCTAGTTTCCTCTAGTCCCCGGCATTTCCTCTAATTAACCACTAGTGCCTGGGATCACAGTGGATTTCCAGGGCACCAGAGAATAATTAACCTCTAGTGCCCGGTCATCTCAGTGTATTACCAGGGCTGCGTTTCATGCAGCCCTGGGAATCCTGTGTGCGCTTGAGTGTCATCAGGATTTTCCTTTCCTCAGCCAATCAGAGAGCACTAGAGGTTTTGAATGGGAACACTTGTCCCCATTTAACCTCTAGTGCTGGGGATTGCACACTGAGCTGATCAGTGAATGCAGCTGTGGCTGCATTCATTGACCATCACAGCCTGCAATTTTTTATTTGAAAAAAACATTTTTTTTTTAATTAAAATTTGATCTCAATCAGCAAATTTACACCGGCCGTTCTCGCTTACAATTTCAGTAAGCGAGAATGGCCAAATTCACTGCGAGATCGGGTTTTAAAAACTCGACTAAGCATAATAGAATGTTATGATCTATGTCAGCTCTATGGATGTAGATATATTGCGTTTACTTCAGATGCTAATTTGGGGGTAAAAGTGACTTGTCTAGGGCTAACTCAATAACAAAGGAGAGGGTATGAAAAGGGTGTTTAGTAAATTTATTTATGTATATACTTAGCAAAGAAATTGATTCATAACTGGCAGATAATCCTTTTCCACTGGTCCAAGGTCTTTGATTGATTTCATGGAGGAAAGGACTAGGAATTCCCAGTCTTCTACAGAATGGTCTACAAGGCTGATAACTTAAAGTTACTGAGTATACAATAATGTGAAATTCTTAGTGTTATAGAAAAAATACAGCATGTGTAGTCTCAGGATCTAGATTATGGATGTACCATACATCAATGAGCATATCTGTCAAGGTATTCTTAAAGTGCCCACAAGTGCATGGCAGAGAGGAAGGGGACCAGTCACAATTGAAACCTCTGCCACCTTGTGGCCTCTGCCAACCTCTGCCACCTCGTGTTCTTTCACCTTGTCAGGAGTTTGAAATGGCAGTGCAGATGCAGTTGAAAGTGCAGATTCTGAAGTACATAAGATACAGAGTGCAGGGATCAAGAGGAAGTCATGTACAGAGTGCAGGGATCAGGAGCAAGTCATGTACAGAGTGCAGGGATCAGGAGGAAGTCATGTACAGAGTGCAGGGATCAGGAAGGAGGAAGTCATGTACAGAGTGCAGGGATGAGGAGGAAGTCATGTACAGAGTGCAGGGATCAGGAGGAAGTCATGTACAGAGTGCAGGGGTGAAGAGTGCATAATAAGTAAAGGGGTCTGGGATGGGTATTGCATGGAGTGTGTAGAGGTCATTAGTTTGTAATTTAAGAGAATGCAGAAGACAGCAGTCTGTAATCCACAGACATGTTTACAATAACTTTTTTTTACCTGGGTATACTATCAGTATTTACTATGCTCTATCTATGGAAGAGCAATATTGTCACATTGTTCTGTAACCCTGATATTGTTTTCAAAAGCCTTTTTTTAAAAAGAACACTGCTGGCTATACAGGACAACACAAATCTTCTGGCAGGATAAATTGGCATGTTTTGCACATTAATGTTTATCAATATTTTTTATTGAAAAAACTATAGTATCCTGGTGCCACATCATTTCATTATAAATCTACATTCATTGCTTAAGTTCCACTGGACTTTTAAGGCACCAATTGTAAATCATTTCCATTTAGCATCATTTCTATATTAAAACCATAATTTATTTAGACATTAAAAAGTTACATGAAATATACAATTCATCTTGAACAACCACAAAATAAGTACATAGAAATATATCAATTTTGTCTTTCTTTTGGCGTTCTTTTCGACGCGTTCCACAGGTTGGCTTTCTCAGGAAAATTATGAGACATCAAAAAGTATTGATATATGTCACCCCATTAAAACCCATTAGGACTATCTGTCCATGGATGGGTCTTGGGAAAAATGTCACAGAACATAGCTAAACTTTAAAGAAACAATTGGAGATCTCTTATGGTTGAAACATTTTAGCAGGTAGGTATGATACCCTTCTTTTAAATCTTTTTATATTCTGCCATGTATTCCTAAATGATCTTCACAACGTCATGTCTTATCTGCTTGTTGATCCTTCCCCTGTGTCTGCACACATGCCATTTATATGCAAAGAGCTTTTGTGCACATTTATACTACACTGGTATACCAAAACACTTTAAATAGTATATTTGGGACCACAAGTGAACTAATAATATAAGGTTATTGTTAGGAGTTCATTATACTTTCATTGAGTTTCCAGTGAATTCACAAAGTCCTTAATAATATGGCCATGGTGGAAAACTGTTAAGAGAAAAAGCAGAAAAAGTGCAAATATTAGTAGATTCTTAGATTGTAAGCTCTTTGGGGCAGGGTCCTCTCCTCCTCTTGTCACTGTCTGTATCTGTCTGTCATTTGCAACCCCTATTAAATGTACAGCACTGCGTAATATCTTGGCACTATAAAAATACTGTTTGTTAATAATATTTATAATAATAATACTTTTATTAATAATCTAATGTACTCCCATTTTTTGTATCTGGGAGCTTCTAACAGTATTCCTGTTTTGGAAATAAAACTCAGATTGGCTCAGTGGGATTAGTACAGTGATGTGCGTTTGGATTGGCTAGCAGTTATCACAGGGGGTGGACCAGCCTAATACCACACAAGCTAATAAGCATGCTCATAGGTTGATCGGTGTTGTAATTGGCTGGTGGTGTCAGGGGAGGTCCTACTCAGTCAGTCAAAATGCCTCTTGTTGTTTTTATTGACAACAGCTTATAACCCAATGCTTACTAAGCATAGTTAGTGGTGGTGAATGAAATATAATGTGACGTGTGGCCTGTTTGTTAGATTTTTGGAGCTATTAGAGTTTGAAACAAGACTCTGGGGCTTTGCATATGCTTCAAGTCATAAAGTAATAGAAATTGACCTGTGAGCTGTACTTGTGGTAAAAAGTCTTTCTTGCTGACATGTAGCAGGCAGTGTGGTTGCAATAAGACCCAGGGGGCCACAGATAGATGTTGGAGCACAGAGGTTTGTTGGAGCATATGGATTATGGAAGCACAGGGGTTGCAATAATCGCAAAGGTCACAATACTACTTGACAAAGGGGAATGCAGCAATAGGAAGTGCAGTACCAATGTCGTGACATGTCCCATGAATACCAAGCATTGTTTGCAGCTGTCTCCTGACTGGTTGCAGCAGATGAGACTAGGAAGCCCCATGCACCAGGGGTAGTGCTTGGCACTGGATTGTGCGAGCACAACCTACTGTACTTTTTTTTACTTTACATTAGAAAATAAAAATTATACGATCATCCATGTTTATTTTTCATTCATGTGCTCAGTTTTCCACTAAGCACCAGAGGCACATAGGACTAAAACAAGAAAGGCTAACATTCTGCTGGGGTTAGGAAATGTCAGTGTTATCTGTACCATTGATGACAAATATTCTGCTGTCAATCGCTTAAGAAGGGGTTTTCTCTTTTGAATCTCTGATACAACAAGCAAAAGAAAATCTTCCCAACAGGACACAGAAAGCAAAAACAAAAAAAAAGAAGGAAAGTAAAAGAAACAACATAAGGATAACGACTTTTTAATGAAGGTAAATGTTTTCTAACAACACCGGTGTATTTATCCTATGCAGGGCACCTTTGTTTCATTCCCAGTGACCACGGGAGACTAACCTGCTCCTCTCCCTGGACCTCATCCACCAGACACAATTGTTTTCCCACACCTCCCCCAGGGACATTGTTTTTCTGCCATCTTTCTCTGCATACTATTGTTCCCTTCATAGGACATTCTTCCTCCCACAAACACTAATACAGGGCACTTTTCCTGCCACTATATCAAACAATGTTTTCTCCCACTGAGCCTATGCCACTGAGACCACTGATTTTGGGATATCACTTTCCATTGAATAAGGTCTTTTTTTTCTTTCCATTAACCAGCAATGAAAGAGGCTCTATGATACATTCTTCATATTGTTACACTCTGCACATTCTGTTGCACATTGCATTGTTCTGACTGTAGTATGTTACATACACCTAACCACCGCACTCTAAACATTATGTTTTGTATTGCCAAAGGGTTGTTTCCTTGTAGGTTTATGCAATTGAGAATCTCATGAATAGCACAGTAATAGAGTACCCTGTATCTACAATTACTTTGTTCATGTACAGTGCATACAAAATGTAGTCCTAGAATCTATTTAATCATTCTCCTTTAATCCACACCCAGTACCAAGCACAATTTACCCACGCCAGTTTTCTAAGAACAGCAACTTCCAAAGTCAGGAGGTTTGCCTATGTGACCCATAAGTGGAACCAAAAACATCCAAGGTCTTGCTCTTGGTGAAATATACAAAGTAATTGTACCCTGTAATGTAGATATTGCATACCTATTTTGTCCATCATTCTTGGCATCGCCTTCAGGATCTGCAGTGCATCTTGCTGGGTTGATGTCATCCTTTAGCACCAGGCTTTTATGTTCCCATGTTGGCTTTCTGCTTTCTTAAACCCCATGTCGCTAGCAATGCTAGGACTGTGGCTAGGTTAGATAATGATGTCCATGGATGATTCAAGAAGCAAAAAGGGAAGTAGATGTGAGATGCATCGTTGGCAGCATGGATAGAGCAGCCTACAACAGAAAGGTGAGTAAAGCTACAAAGAATGTCTAATGAGCAAATAGAAAGTACCCATTGAAAGAAAAAAATGGGTTTCTGAGTCTGTTTGGAGGCAAATGCCAGAGTTCTTGCTTTAACTGGTCATAATTGATCACATTTACCTGTTCTGAAATGTTAAATTCATTCACAGCCTATCCAATTCTTCAGTTATACCAGGTAGTACAGTCACCAAGGGAAGTGTCAAAGTAGATGCTGATTGTTCAAGAACAGGATAGAAGGTGTGAAAGTTCTGAAACCACCCTGTTCCTGTTATAATTACAAGTCTCCTTTATTCAGATTTTCTTACCACCAAGGATGAACTTTAATTACAAGTATCTACAACTGATAAAGGAATGTTTGCATAGATCATTACCTCTTAGATAACATGGGTTTACACAAAGCCTGTAAACAGCCAAGACAAGAACAGAATAAAACAGTGTATATTATATGCAAAACTGCTTTTTTTCTTGCTTTGGTCTAACAAAATAATATCTGTCATTAAGTTGACATTAAGCTCTAATAAATAAATTTGGGTTAAATCCCTGTCAGTCTGACTCTTCCAAATAGTTTGCCAGGTATGTTCTAATGCCTAAAGTACAAACGGACATATTCCTTTGTTCCACAACAAAATGGGCAATGTATTACTCCCTAAATGACAATATTTGATCTTCAGTATATGGAGGAAGTGACAATAGTCAAGGAATCGTTAGGTTTCAGACAGTGTAGGGAGTATGGCTGTTTCTCTAGGGATAGATGATGGGTGGGTTGTTATTTGTAGTTACATACCCTGGCACCCTTCCCTTATACGCCTAAAAATAGGAAATTATGTAAGGTGCTTTTAAGCTGTAAGATTATGTAATTAATAACATTACCAATATCCTCACTTTTCAAATAGATAAAAAGTGAGGCCTGGAGCAGATAACAAAGTGAAAAATCAGTGGAAGGCCTGCAAGACTGGGAAGGGATGGGAGCAGGCATGGTAAGGGTTAAGAGTTAACATAGAAAAGGGGGTGAGTTGCTGAATTAGTATGCCGGGAAGTGATGTACAGGGGGAAGTGAGAAGAGGAGTGAAAAGGGGGGTGAGCCGGAAAGGGAGGGTCTTTTTTCAGCATGACGGAGAGAAGGAAGGAAGTTTTTGTGAGCTGAGCACATCACTGGAGCACATGGCAGACATCGATGCTTTGCTGGCGCAATTGAGAGCAGCTGCAGAGGATTGGGGGCCTGGCTGCTGGATCAGGTAGAGACTGCTCCACAGGGGGTTGCTTTAGTCCCCACAGTCGGGGGAGCGGACGCACGACGGCCTCGGAGATCTAGACCTCCGGTGCGCCTGAGTCCTGAACCCCCTAGGGCTCGCCGCCGCACTAGGAGCGGGTGACTGCTGCTGAGGCTGGGACAGCTGAGACAGCTGAGAGGAATCCTCAGTAATAGAAGAACCAGCAAGGGGGGGGAAGCGGCTTCCCGATCCTGGGTGGTCCAGAAGTGCCTGAGCAGGAGGCTGAAGAGGACCTGTTGGTGGGAGAGCTTGCGGCCGGTGAGTGCCTGTTTGGGGGACGGTTTAGGGGGGCTCCCTGGGCGAGGTCAGCAGGGGGAGTGGGGGACTCAGGAGGGACTCCATGTGCAGGATCAGCGGTTGGGGCAGGGGGGCGGGGGGACGGGAAGCAGAGTAGAAGGGGCAGGGGGAGGGCTGCGACAGGAAGCCATGGACGCGGGAGCCACGGCGGCAGGGAGGCCACCCCAGGCAGGTGAGTTGGCGACAACGGCTGTAGGTGATGTAGCAAAACGGGAGGTATATGTGTGTTTTGAAGTGCCACTGGGGGCGCACTTGCGGCAGGAGACAAAGGAACAAATCTGGAAAGGTGAGTATGTGGATCTTTTTACATTGTTGCCGCTGGAGTGTTTTCAATTGGATCAGTTGCAAGGTCAGTGGTGGAAGGAAGAGAAGTTGAAGCGGCACAGGTTGATCCCGCGGAGTTGCTAATTGGTTGCAAGCATTTGCGATCTTCGCCAGTGTGTTTTCAGTTATTTGGATGCCATTGGGGAGGCACATAGGACGTATGGGGGGGTGGCGTGGCTCAGATATGACGAGCAGTTTAGGCAGCGGAAAGCTTTTGGTACATCAATTCGGTGGGACCACAAGGACATTGGTTTGTGGGTGAAGCTGATGACAGCGGAGGGGATCGGGGGGCGTGCAGCCCTTTTTTGGAGGGGGGGGGCGGTGGTCCGTCACCTTTCGGGCCCTCGGCCTTCCATAAAAAAGGGGTGTGTTGGCAAGTTCGGCCAGGCGTGCCGTTTCAAGCACAAATGTGCAAAATGTGGGGGCATGCATGGAGCGGCCCGCTGTTTTCGAGCAGGTGGTGGAAGGGGGTCGAACGCCACTGGAAAGAGGGATGACGCCGGTGAAGGTAGGTCCAATGCCGCCTTTCCTAAGTAGGTATTCGGACCGGGCGGCTGGTAAACTGTTGGAAGAGGGGTTCACAGAGGGTTTTTGGATTTCTTGCTCATTGAAGGAGCTCACCCCATTGGCAAGGAATTTGAAGTCAGCAAGATTACACCCGGATGTGGTGGGAGAAAAATTGAGGAAGGAGGTGGGGTTGGACAGGATGGGAGGGGGACCTTCCCAACGCGACTGGTGGAGGACTTGGGGATTACTCCTTTAGGGGTGGTGCCCAAAAAGGAGCCGAACAAATTTCCGCTCATTCACCTTTTGTCTTTCCCGGCCGGTGCGTCAGTGAGGCGATTGACCCCTGCCTTTGTTCCGTATCCTATATGTCGTTCGACAGCGCACTAAAATGGGTGCGTAAGTATGGCAGAGGAGCCCTGTTGGAAAAGGCGGACACAGAGGCGCCTTTCGGTTGTTACTGGTGCACCCAGATAGTCAGCGTTTTTTGGGTTGCACGCGGGAAGGAGCCTTCTATGTGGAGCGCTGTCTGCCGATGGGGTGCTCTTTGTCGTGTGCACTGTTCGAAACTTTTAGTTCGTTTTTTAGAAGGGACAGTGCGGGAGGTAGCTAGGGTAGATTCCGTCATCCATTACCTGGACGATTTTCTTTTCATTGGGCCATTGGCGGCGGCTACAGCTGGAGTAAGTTGCCCAGGGCATTTTATTCGTCTGCGCAAGGACTTGAGGGAGGATTTAGAGGTTTGGAAGAGATTTTTGAACGAGTACAATGAGATGTCAGTTTGGTTAGTGGGGCCAGGGGCAGAGCAGCAAGGTGTCCCGTGCCCTCAGGAACTGTGGAAGATCCCCTTGGCATGGTAGCGTGTATGATTCGGCGTTCAGTGAGTTTGGCTACATGGTTGGCGTATTCTGCGGTATGGAAAGAATGGTGGGATTTTTGTGAGGAATGTGGGGGGGCCAAGTCAGAAGAGGATTTTAAGGGGGTGCTGATTTATTTTTTTTTGTCGCTGTTTTGAGAAGGGGGTGTCCGTGGCTGTTATGAATAAAAAATTAGCAGGCTTTGCCTTCCTGTTCAAATTAATGGGGTTGAAGGATTTGAGTAAGGAGTTTTTAGTGCAATAAGAGGTGAAGGGGTTTAGGAGGGGGAGTAAGAATGGATGGGAGAAGGCTGGTGTCGTTCTCCTTGTTGATAGCATTGGTGAAGAGGTTACAGGGGATCTCTGATAATAGTTATGGGAGGGCGTTGTTCACGAGAGTGGCGTTTTTTATGAGAGAGGCGTTCGTTTTAGCCTTTTTTAGAGGTTTTAGGATTGGGGAGCTGGTCAGCCAGGCAAAAAAGAAGCCAGGAGGGATTCAGGTGAGTAATGTGGGATGTAACGGTAAGCAAATTAGGATTCGTTTGGCCAGGTCAAAAACAGACCAGGGGGTTAAGGGGATGGATATTGTTTTAAAGAGTTTGGGTGGGGGTTTGGTGTGTCTGGTGGAGGCTGTGGAGGGAATTTTTGGCGATTAGCCTTGGGTGTTGGCCCTTTTGCTGCACGCTGATGGTTTGGCATTATCGAGATATCAGTTTATGGCAGTTTTTAGAAGATGTTTATGGGAGGAGGGGGTGGAGGCAAAAAACTTTTCCTTCCATTCTTTCAGAATAGGGGCAGCTACTGAGGCAGCTCAGTGGGGCCTTGGGGAGGAGGTTATTCAGCNCATTGGTCGCTGGGAATCTCANCGCTTTAGGTCATACGTGCGGCCGCATATGCTGTGATGGGCCGGGGGGTTGGTTTTTCGTAAGGGATGGCTGGTATCTTGTTGTGAATAATTTTGTTATTCTGTTTTAGGTGGTTCCCAGTGTCTTGTTTGGATCATCGGGCACTCCAATGTGAGCCAGACGAGCAGCATTACGGCCAGATGGGCAGCAGCTGGGTTTCCCTCGTGCTGAAGTTTTAATTCGGTGGATTGGAGTTCCCGGGATGTAATGGAGTAGGCTGCTGGCAGAGGTTCGTTGGTATTTGCAGTGGGATAGGAGTCCAAATGTGTTGGTGTTGCACGTGGGGGGGGAATGATTTGGGGAAGAGGCCAGTTAGGGAATTATCCAGGGACATTAGGTGGGACGTGCTTAGACTGCTTACTTTGTTGCCGAGTATCATAGCGGCGAGGCGCTCGGTTAATGGCCCAGATGAATAAAGCTAGGGTTAAGCCTAACAAATTGGTGGGGGGCTTTGTTGCACGGAATGGGGGGAGGTAGTCCGGCATAGGGAGTTGGAAGAAGACTTAGGGTTGTACTTGGAGGCTGACGGGGTGCACTTGTCTGATGTGGGTATGGATCTGTGGTATCTAGGTTTGCAGAAAGGACTTCAGAGAGCGGTCAAGGTGTGACGGAGCGCACAAGGACAAGGTGTCGCTCTTGTGGCGCAGTGGCGGTGAGGTCCTCGAGGGAAGGTATTGTATTGGACTGTTTCAGTGGTGGTGAGGGTCTCATCAATGGTATGGGACCCTCAGTACGGTTGGTGTTGGGAGTGTTAAATTGTTTTGTTGTAGGGCTGTAAGTGCTGCAGCTATTGTTCCCGAGCTTGATGTGCGGCTGGGAGCCTTACATATCACGGCGGTGCAGACCCATTAGGTGCAAGGGGTTACAATAGTGGGGCCTTCGAGGACCAGTAATCAGGGGGTGTGTTTAGGAAAGGATGTTTTATTAATGTATTGGTTACAGTTATTTGTGAATATTTGTAAGTTGTTATTATTTGTTGATTATGTGTTTATATATTGTTATTTATGGTTAATATTATGGTTATTTATTAAAAGAGTTAATATTTAATTCAGTTATTTGTTAATAAATGGCCCAAAGGGGCCATTTACCTAAGTTGTAGTCTCACTGTGTGTTTGAGATAAAGGGGGTGGGGTAGGGGGAAGAGGAGTGGGGGATGCGGGAACTTAGCCCTATCACTGTCATGTACATAGAAATATTATTTCATGTTTGAAAAGAATAGGAGGCTTTGTCATATTTTTTATTTTTGTCTGTTACCCTGCTGAGATTTACTTTTCTTTATCTTCTGGTAAACACTGTCACCAATTCAGAAAGCAAGGGGAGAATCTAAACATTTTGGGATTTATTTAAAAAGCAGTAAAGCTTACATTCATGAAAATATTCCCTGTTGGAGAATCAATTGCTGCCTTTAAGAATACATGCACCTGAAAGATAATGGAATTATTAGTAAGATTCACTGCTTTATAAATAGACTCCCATTGAGTTTTCAATAGAGTAAAGAGTGATGTGAATTTTTCAATGAGGACAAATGTTTTTGTGACCCCTCTTTGAGATGAGTGTTCCTTTCACTTTGTACAGATTGTCTCCTACTTTCTGTTGCTTCTCCAAAAAGAAAGTGAATAAAAATCTTCTAAATGAGACATAGGCAGCAAAAAGGACCCTTTTAAATACATTTTCAGATTGTTTATGTTTTAGAGAAAATCTAAAAAAGTAAATGGCATTACATTGAATGTGCTTTTTTTCTGAACTCTTCTTGAAAAAAGCAGTGACTGTGCCATGAGACTCAAAGTTGAGAGATTATCCAAGACACTGAGACCCTGCTGATGGTAAGTCTCAAAAGATTTGTAGTGAGATGTGACAATGTGACTATTGTGCTGTTTACTGATCTCCTTGCTGGATAGGAAACTGTATCTGAGACCTGCAGTGCAAGGATGTCTCTGCTTCAGCCATACTATGGTATGTGTTTTCTGCTGCTTATTTGCCTTGAAACACCTTGAAAATTCCCCCAGTAGTCCACATGAAGGTAGTTCTAACATAATGGAAAAAAGAACAGCCTCTATAGCCTGATACAGTGCAAAAGCATGATTCGTCAGCATTTGGAAAAATGTCACCTGTAGGGAGACTATAGGCAGTGCAAATTACTAATCATTTG
Source organism: Pyxicephalus adspersus (assembly GCF_032062135.1). Lineage (NCBI taxonomy): Eukaryota > Metazoa > Chordata > Amphibia > Anura > Pyxicephalidae > Pyxicephalus > Pyxicephalus adspersus. The sequence continues at coordinate 71,787,774 of NC_092865.1, read as the reverse complement.
TCCTCTGCATTCTCTTTGGCAACCACTTCAATAGTCCAGGTTCTATTGAAAAGGAATTTTTTGTATTTATTTTAATACCCATGTATGTTTTTAAATACTATATACCCATTATTTCTTCTTTACTTTCTTACTTTTCTTTTTGCCTATCTTGCATTTCACAGACATGACACCTGTGCAGTAGGTATAATACCTGTTACAGTCACTAACAGCCAAAAAGACCCTTTTAGTGAAACTGCAAAAAGCGTTATCATTGCAAAAGGAACATTACAGTAACTGGTAATAAGGCAAAAGGCTATGTGAAAAAATGGCATTACCCTTTACGTGAAAACACTATTCTGTGGGCAGCAATATTATTGAACACATTTGAGCCTGACTGCAATGTCACCCAAGTTCTCATGAAAAGTTTTCATTGCCTCTGAATATCATATACAGTATAAGTATGTTCTTATGTAGTGCACACCTATTATTATGTGTCGGGATTGTGATACCACACAACAAAGGGCATTTCTGCTACTGTAGGCAAACGTTACAAGGGGACATTATTTTAACACGTCTTTTTGTGGCCAGTACAGCAGATAGGCAGATACAGAAGGTTTAAAGAAAACAAAAAACAAAACAAAAATATCTAAAAAAATTAAAAAGAAAGAGCTCACATTTTGGGGTTAATAAACTTCTTTTACTTAAATTTCATCCAAGATTTTCATATTTTCTAATTTAAATTTTTTAAATGCGTGAATCATGGTTTTGGGGAAAGACCCCCTTTAGGTTTACTGTCTCTTTAAGCAAACTTTTTTTTTTGTTAATTAAGGCTTTTAAGCTTTTTCTATTCAGCTGCCGCCTGCACATTTTCCCTGCATATCAGAAAAGATCAATATATAAACATGTGTGGTTTGGAAGAGCACAGATTAGAGGTTTATTTTTAACTTGCATCTGTACAAAAGATTTTTATACACTCAATGTACCCAGCCCTGTTGTTCCCTTCTCAAGAACACTAGGAAAATGGTTAATGTTCCCTGCTTTCAGAGCATACATATTCATAATTGTTAAAGTGGTAACAATCTGCTGGAGAAGTAAGTACATGTTCAGTTTTACTTTTTTTTGCAGTGCAAAAGGTTGTTTACTTTAACAGGGAATAGAGACATAGACAAACACATAGAAGTTCACCACCACCCGCTTTGGTGTGGTCTTGGATATTACCACCAGTCTTAGCACTGACATCATATAGCTGACTCCCTTCTGTAAGAAATATTGTCTAATGCCATAGAAGCCTGAAGGCGATCAAGTTCTAAATGACTTCCCATAACATGAATAACTCCTTCATCTGGTACGCCTCCTACAGCTTCCTCCTCCTCATCCTCCTCTTGGCTGAGAAGTGCCAGCTCATTTTCATAGCAGAAGGCGCTTGGGGAAGGTAAAGCAGTTATACGACTCTCATGCAATTCTCGTGCACTACAGACAGGGGTTCCTGGCACCTGATAGGTTTTGTGAAAGTGGGAATAATCCACTTTGTAATGATTCTTCTCTTCAAATACAACAGGCTCAAACCTGTGTCCCCAACGGATTTCACTTGCTAGGTATGAACTGCGAGCTTGAGTTGTCATAGCTGTCGCCTCCACCATGCCTTCCAAAATAACAACAATCTCAAAGTCTTCTCCTTCTAATTGCTCCTTTCCCATTGTATAGAGAGGGCTCTCCTCATCAATCTCATGCACAATAATGATTGGTGAAACCAGAAAGATACGATCCAGCCCGCTGTCATATCCCACATTTAGGTCCCGCTGATCCACGGGGAGATACTCACCCTCTTGGGTAACATAGGGTCGGATCAGTTGTGCTCTGACATGGGCTTCAACAATGTGACTTTTGCGTAGATTTCCAACTCTCCACATTAGACAAAGCTTTCCATCTCTTAGGGCAATTACAGCATGATGACTAAAAAGTAGTGTCTGGGCTCGTTTTTTGGGTCGAGCCATTTTGGCCATTATTGTACCAATCATGAATGAGTCAATGAGGCAGCCAAGGATGGATTGTGCCACAACAGCAAGGATGGCTAAAGGGCATTCATCAGTTACACAACGGAAGCCATACCCTATTGTAGTTTGTGTCTCTACTGAGAAGAGAAAAGCTTCAACAAAACTATTAACATGCATCAGACATGGTTTTGGTGGGCCTGATCTCCCTGCAATCACACTACTACCAACAGCAAAGTCCCCATGAAGAAATGCAATGCACCAGAAGAGGAAGGCAAAGAAAAGCCATGATGCTAAGAAAGCAGCTGAGAAGATGAGCAGCATGTATCGCCAACGTGTATCCACACATGTCGTAAAAATGTCCGCCATGTACCGTTGTGATTTGTTGCTGAGATTTGCAAAGTAGACGTTACACTGACCATTCTTTTTAACAAAACGATTACGTCTTTTCCGCCGTGAATGGGGGTGGTGAAGGGAAGATGACCAGTGACCATTAAGACCCAGAGATGGCATATGGAGGCCTTCTTCATCTGTGGATACAATGCTGTACCTACTGCAAAAGACAAAGAAAATGGTCATCAGAAACAGATACATTTTGATATGCAGACAGTAATAATGCAGGACAATGTTATGTAAAGTGTAGGACAATGGTTTTATTCCTGTTTGTATCTTTTTCCTACACAGTACTAAATGGAGATTGCAACTGCTTCTTTCACTGCTAGGGAATTTTTGCCCCCAGTACCGAGTTTAGCTGATATTTTACAAATTAGATCCCACCACCAGCACTCACCTCACTTTCTATTGTTGATGTTAGCAGTTAGGTGCCCCTTTATTGGATGGCTGCCTGCAGCTCACCCACATACCACAACTAAAATACTCCATACGAGAAGACAACACTTTTTATAATTAATATTATTATTATTATTATATATTTTTCTTCCCCTGCTGAATCACTGTCATTTACTCCTACTAAGACAGACAGAGATATCATAATCATTGTGCATATGAAAGTCCTGGAAAATACATTTCAAGCTTCTATCACACCATTCACTCCATTCGGACATCTGGAAACACCAGCAGTACGTCCAAATTGATATCAGTCTCACTATCAAATCACTTACAAGTAGCAATTCAGTATCACAAGGCTCTTAATGCGGTAAAAAGCCCCAGCAATAATACTAAGTCTCCCCTTACCCCTGAGAAAGCCCGGTTCGGGCGAAACGCGTCAGGTGGGACACCTGATAACGCCATCGCTAACCTAGTATGATACTAAACTATATTTTTATTTTTTTGCGAAACTAGTGGTTATATGTTAGCCTAGGATTAGGTTATAGAGACACAGCTCTGATTCTTTTAAATTATGTTGTGGAACAATAACATTTTGTGTATTTAAATTTAACTCTGGTTGCCCTGCAAAAGCCTGGCTTTCCCTCCCTCCTCTTCTTCTTTTCCTCCCACAGATACACGATAGGTAATCACAGGCTGGGCAAATAGGAGTCCACTGCTCTTGTATTATTTATTGGTGCTTTTCTTTCAGATGGAAGAAACTAACAAACTACTGCCCCTCCAGAAAACAGAGCTTACAAGATTGTTTTGCATGTGCATTAACCCATTGGTATCTGCTTTTTATAATACGTGTAGTGACCCTTCCCTAGTGTTCAGTGTATGTGCTTCAACATTTAAGTGACTACTTTCCAAAGTACGAGGATTAACTCTTTGAAGACCAGTCTCCAAAGTATGTGCATCACATTCTCAGGAATTCCTTCCTAGGGAATGTTAAATTACCTTCTTAATATCGTTAGCATTCATTTCCTAGTCATTTGGTTTCAGAGATAAGTGGGCAGTCTCCAGGGTATGTGTTGGCAAAGAAGCACTGGAACAAAACAGTTTAGGTGTGAAGGAGTGTATTACTGCATAAAGAGTTTACTACTAGTGTATGTAGCTGTGCACATATTCTCATTTACATTGGGCTACATAGCTACATAGACAGACTGCATGCTGGAAACCTTGTAAATATAACCTCTTATTTTATGGATCCCCCAGTGGAACCCTTGCCCTAGTTGTTTGGTGCGGGAAATGCCACATGTTTTTTGATGATGGAATCCAATAAAGCTTGTTGCAGCTAGTGTATACCTAAACTGCAGTATGGGCTTTCACTACCATTATTATTACTAGCAATCTTCAATTTAGGGTGATGTTCCCCTTGAGATATTGGGCCTGATTTATTAAAGCTCTCCAAGGCTGGAGAGAATACACTTTCATTAATGAAGCTGGGTGATCAAGCAAACCTGGAATGGATTTCTTCAAAGTAATTTGCTATTTGCTTGAAATGCTTTGAATCCTGGACCAGATCCATTCCAGGTTTGCTAGATCACCCAGCTTCACTGATGAAAGTGTATTCTCCCCAGCCTTGCAGAGCTTTATTAAATCAGGCCCAGTGAATCAAGGCTTCTAATATTGCAGTTAATTAACTCTTCAGTTTGTAAACCTCTGAGTAACCAGTCCTTTAAGTGCACACCTCAACTCCTTAAAAAACTATTTCAAGTTTATGTAATGTCATGTACAAATAATTGATTTTAAATAATTTATGCATATGTGATGTGCTCTGTATTGCTTAGAATAATAGTATCTACCTAAATTGAATCATGCCTACACAACCAACCAGTAATTCTAGAAGGTCAGCATTCCCAAATCAATAAAACACTTTATTCCAGCATAATCAAAGCATAGAATGTTTTATTATTGAGAAAATAAAGGGGATTTTCTTGATATGGAACTGTTATTAGACATCTGTGCACATGGTTTGTCCACCTTATTCCTTTACTCAAGAAACTATTCTGTAGTGAGCTGAATTCTTTCTGTGGGCTATACAAGCAACATCATGGATTTTCCCAAGGAATCATTTACTAAAACAGTTAATTTGAAATATTTAATATTGACCCATGCTATATCTCTTGCATCTATTTGTAGCAATAGAGACTGTTGAAAGCACTTTAACAGTTACATCTTGTATTACAGATCTCTAATAAGGATCATCTGCCTGGATTAGATTCACAAACCACATCGTGAACCATGTAGATATCTATAGGGGAAATTAAATTAATACAAATTTCAGTTTATTTGAAGGGCTGATAAGCAAGTAGCTGGTGGATGTCCTAAAATAAAACAGGGAAATAGCACGTTTATAGCTGGGCACCTGCTCATCAGGTCAGGAAGGAAAAACATGTATAGGCAGTTGGTAACTGATGAGGAAAATCCTTGCCAGTTATATACAATGCAAATAAGGATATTATTATTCTGTGTCTTTTGCAATCAATTTCAAAGTTAATTGAAGGGATAGTAAACAAAAGTTTCCACTTTGTCCAGGGACCCATTCTGCCTTAGTTCATTCTAGGGCTGGTTTATCAATTCCTTCAAATTATTGGGTCATGTGACATGGTCAGTCATTGCTTTAATAATTGTTCCTAAATGTAATTTTTTTTTTACGTTTCAGAGCCAAATGGGGTTCTCTTTGAATTCTCCTTCTTCTTCTGCCTTCCTTCTACTCTTTCCTTACTCTATCCAAAACAAAAAAGGTTTTTGACTTGACATACACTATAAATGTGTGATTCACAGTCTGTATTCATTTACCAGGATGTTATGGAATGACTTATTTTTCTATTGACTAATGTCAACCATTGGAAAAGAAAGAAAGTTTAAAGAATGTAACAAGAGGTGAAGCCAATCTCTGCACACCTATCTCCCGGATTGCTTGGCTATCACTCCTCTACTAACAAACATTAAATGACTACTCCCCCTACGGAATACTAATGAAGAAAGCTTCTTGCTGGTTAACAGTGGCAGCCATTTTACACTGATAATTCAGCTCATTTGTAGAACAGTAGTGGTAATGAAAGGGAAATAAATTGTCCTCTTCATTTCTCCTGGACTACTGTTAACTTTATGTGAGGGGCCGTCACATCTCCAAGGCAGACTTTTTCAAGCTGTGTTTCTTATGTAATACAGGATCCTATTTTTTGCTCCTAAATGCTTTATCAAGAACCATCTGTGACTGTTCTGCACACAGCATAACTCAGTTGCCTTGGCAACCTACGGCCCTGGTGGTGTCTAACAGGAGCTCAGGGCTGTAATTTCAGCATCAGTTGCAGGCAGGGACACGACGGGGGACCCAAATGCACCTTATTCTGTCACATCCCCCAACCTCTTGGCCCACGCACCCCTGACTCACCCCTTTCTCCATACACTGTGAGTGGGGGAGTGATGTCACCCCATGACATCATGATGGGATGATGGCAAGCACTGTGTAGCAAGGAATATTTAAATAGACTTTATTGCCTTTACACTTTTGCTATTTGCTCATTGTATAAAATATACTAATCATTTTTACTTTAACAGATAAGTACTCACATATAAAAGTCACACTGTGATTATCAATAAATTAAATACCGCTGTGGAAAAAACTTTAAATCCTTGTTTGAATTCTAAGATTTGGAAGGTTAGAAAGTGCTGATTTAAGAGGAACTATACTCAATAATAAAAACAAAAAAAAAACACACCTACCTTCAATCCCACAGGTCAGTCCGATCACTCTGGGGGTGTCAGGCATCTGGTACCGCGTCGTCTTGTCATCTGTCCTTGAGCCAGTGCTCGGGGCGCCGTCATCCTTGTCTTCTCTTCCTGGTTCTTCATCCTACGTCGCCCGACCCAGGCGCGAGATCAGGTGAGGTAGAATGAAAAAACAAATTGCCGATCACACTGTGCATGCGTGAGATTAGCAAATTTTTCTCTTTGGGCAAAAAGGCTCCTTCTGCGCATGCCCAAGGTGCGTGACGTAGGCTTTGTGCTCCCATTCATTCCAGGCTAAGTGCCCGAGAACTAGGGGGAAGTGCTGCACCTTTTTTTTTAAAAAAAAAGGGTGTTGCAACTAAAAAAAACAAAACAAAAAAACTGAAATTTTACCTTACATAAAAGGGTTCTCTGCCTTTTGAAATTTCTGAGTATAGGTAAGCTTTAAGTACTGTGAAAATAACTATATTAGCAAATGGAGATATCTGAATTTTTTTTGTTTATTAATTGTAACGGATTTTGTTTTCACAATAAAACCAATGGATGAAGCATTTGTTGGAGGCACAAAAATGTCAGGTAAAAATACTCAATGTATTTCTTGCATTTCTGAGGTCCACAATGCAAAGGACAAGACCTATAATTCTCTGATGCACAGAAGAAGTGTAGGTAAAGCCGTAGAAAACAATTGTGATTGGTTGCCAAAAGTTGCAGCTTCAGCACAAGCAGTCAAATATACCGGGAACAATAAGGCATAAAGCACTGCTTGCACCTTCAAGCACCCTTCTCTACATTCACCTGGCATAACACATTTTTCACTTCAAGGGCATCTGCCAGTTCAGTTAATTAGTGTACACTGGCATTGGTGCTTTGCTACTTACCCTGTCTTTGTGAAGCACTTTTTTAAGGTTTGGAAGGCAATGTTTGAACTTTCATATCAATTAGACTATTAGACAAAATTGAAAACTGATGGTGGCAGAACATATACAAACATTGCTTTCAGGTACTGGTAGTGCACTATTACAAGAGAAATATAAGAGATGCCATTGCTGACATTCAAAAAAAAAATCTTTATAAATATGTTGACCCCTGTTCATAACAGAATGGTCTACTACCAAAGCCAGAACAATATTCTGATGCAAGGCGGTAAAAGGCCACTAGGTGTCACTCTGGAGGACTAGTTGCTACTATTGTATACTTGTAAATAATAATTACCTGTTATCATAGAGTTCATGTTAGCTTGGTCAGAAACCCCAGACTGGAGGACTATGAGTGATATAAAAGGAGGATTCCAGGAAGTTCTGTCAGAATTGGAGCACCGGGCCACCTATACAGAAGTGCTTGCTGCTGGTGGATTTTATGGGATCTCCCAGACCAGAGAAGGAAACTTACAGACAAGTGTGCCATATTCTTCTAGGGGGATTATTGATGAACATGTACTCCGTGTTACTATTAGGTCTGGTCACAGAGTTATACCTGACCCCTTTGTTAGTATTATATGCACAGTGCTGAGCAGATACAGGTCTGTAGAATTGTGTGCGTGTGAAGTGATTCACCTTGAAATTACACTATTAGGTGAATCTGTATTAGAGTGAATATACAGCTACCAGTACTCTGAATAGCTGTAGTCTCCTATTGGTCTGGTAGCTTAGTTAGAAGTTAGTGCAGAGCTTATTAAACAGAATAGGATAGAGCCAGGTTAGGCAAGTGTTGCTACATCAGGAGCTAGGAGTGTGGATGCAGCAGCAGGATGGAGACTCCTTGGGACAGATTTTCTTTTTTGCAAAGAGGGCCAGATTTGGTTAGGTGAAAACGTGTTTGGGCCGACCATTCTGCACGTACTCTGGGTTAGTGTGGGTGTGGTCTGCGTGGGTCCTGCACAGCACACGCCCACCAGGGTGACGTGAGGGATTCCCTGAGTCCGGTGTCAGTGCCGGCTCCGTGCAAAATACGTTCTTGGAATCAGTGTGGGCATGGTCCGTGTGGGTCCCCCACAGCACACACCCACTTAAAAAAAAAGGGTATTCCCTGTGCACACTCCTGTCCTGCCGATTATGCCCGCCGGGTAGCGGGATGATAATTGAAAGCTAGTTATCAATATAAAATTGTTTTTTTGTACGTATTTTATACTGTGGTCAACAGTGCTGGTGGGCTGCAAATTATTGATTTTATGATTTTATGACAGAGGCTGCGGGCCAGTGGAAATCTAAACACAGGCTACAATAGGCCTTTGGGCTGGACTTTGGCCATGCCTGCCTTAGGGCTTGAGTACCATTGTTACATAGAATTCCTCAGAGACAAGCTACTCTTTAAGCTGTTCCAGGGCCCATTGTGGAGGATCTCCTCATCAGCACCATTCTGACATCTGCGCTCATTGCTTGTTTAGATTACTGGTTAATTTCCCAGAAAATGAATCTTCTCGGCTCTCAGAGGTCTTATCCTGGGTGTATCCAAACCCATAAACAAATCCCCTTTTCCACATAGCGAAGGCTCTAGTTCTCCCTGAAACCTAAAGGTTTAGCGCCATAGCCTGTTTGGAGTGGACCATCTCATATAACCCCCCTCCCCCAAACAGGGCTACACATGCAAAAAAAAGAAACGAATTTCCCACAAAAGTTTTTTCAGCATAACTATGGGCCCTCAGCCAGCTTTTCTTGTTATTGTACTCTGCTACTGGATCTAGTACAGGGGTGGGCAAACTTTTTCACTCAGGGGAAACAATCTGATCTAAAATTTGACAGATAGGCTGGGCCGATTGGGGAGTGGGTGGGGTTATGCCATCATGACTGCCATCACTGAATGTAACGTCATGATGGCATAACCCCCCCCCCCCCCCCTTGGATAAGATTGTGAAAGATACTTTCCAACGCCAAAAGTCTAATGTGTGTACCCAGCCCAAAACCAGATTCACAATAACCGGCTCCCGACCGCGCATGCATCCCCCAGAGTGTCATCATTATGACATAACACCACCCACTCTCCCATTGCAGATGTGAGCCTACGATGGGAGAGTGGGCGGGTTGTTCTGCTCACTTCCCCGAGCCAGGGATTTGTACAGGAGACATGGTCCGCGGCTCTGGCTAGTGCGGCCCCCCAGTGGGGTCCTTCTCCTGACCCTGCTCAGGGGGACACCGGCCACGGACCGTGGCCTGTTGAACTCTCTCTGCTTCAGCAGAACCGCTGAAGTAGAGAGAGAGTTCAACGGGCTGCATAAAAAAGCCTAATGGGTCGTCTATGGCCCGGGGGCCGTAGTTTGCCAATGCCTGACCTAGAAGCATATAAAATACTCAATACTTTCAGGTAGGGTGGAGCATGTGACTTACTATCTTTTCTTTCATGTGATAATTGTGGTGGGGGGAGACTCCTCAGTCCTGTATAAGCTCTGACTACTGCAACTCAATTACTAAGTAACGATTACTACTGTATGATGGTGTGAAGGGGGAATTAAAGCAAACCTGTTGCTTTGCCCTTTGTAAGGAAAACACAAATTGGCATTAAACCCACATTAAACCCACCTCCCTTGTTTCCGTGGACATGCTGATCTTAGCCCATTCTTTTTTTAGGTTCAGGATCTTTTCTCATCTTGACTAGATGGGCTGCAATGATGTAACTTCCACAAGATAAAAATTCACTGGCACGAATTATGCAGAAAATATACACTGAACTGGGGATGCGCAATACAGTGTAAATTCTACACAATAATGCAAACGGGTAAATCTGCCTGCTCAAATTTTTTAATTTTTAGTTTAATTTCACTTTAAACATTTGTAATGCATCCTTTTCACCCCATTCTCAGCATTTTGCCTAATATAGCAAGAATGAGAGCAGCAATAACACTTTTTTAAGTGCTGCTTCACACCGAAATGTATCTTGTAATTAGCTTATCAAATGATTTAAATCATAATATTTCCATAGAAACTATCATATTATTTGATTCCTATTTCATCTCTGTATTTTGAGAAGATCTACATGTAATTGGTGCGGATTGTATCCTTGCTACGGTTTACCCTTTCTAAAAAAGAATGTTATTGAAAGTAAGCAGAAAATAAATGAACAAGTATGAGCATGCACATGAACACTAGCCATAATTACATTATTTCAATTCCTATTAAAAACACTATAAAATGGCCTCAGTCCTTCAGCAAATCCTTGGACTCTATTTAATAAGGCAGAATGGATACTACTTTTTTTCGTGATCATTGTCACTACAGCAGATTAGGACAAAAAGCCTAGATTTCCGATCTCATAGAGGAGGAGAAGAACAAAACAATGATTTATTCAGAAAAAATACTTATTTCTTTATTATCTACTCAAAGGAACTTTTAGCATAATTTATAAGCTGAGCTCCAGGCAAACAGCTAAATACATGTTAAATAGAGATGGATAAAATCGAGTATATGAAATACATACAACAGAGCTGTTTTAGCTGCCATACTATCTAGACAGAAAGTCCATTCAGTTCTGAGATTTATACCTACCTGCACACAATACAAGTTAGGTGACTTAAACCACTAAAATGAAAATAAACTGAGATACTAACGCTAGTTGGATTTCTAAAAATACATTTAACATTTAATATATTTGTGTCTTTTATTTTTGGTAAAAAAAAGAATACCCAGTGGAAATTGTTGCCTTATTTTACATATGTACATAGGCACGTATTACGGGATGTACTTGAAAATTTTTACCAACTGATTTGCCATTTACTCATTTTTTTTACATCTCCCAATCTTGTTTTATTTGTTAACATTCCTTTTTAAACATGATTTTCACCTTCCTGCAACAACAAAAGTTCACAGAACAAAAGTAGCCCCACATAAGATTACCATGGTTTTGCACAAAAGTAAATGTCATACCTAAGACTTTGTGGCTCACAGCTAATGTTAAAAAGCCATAAAGAATAAAAAAGGGCATTCCAAAAATATAAAAATGAAATATCACCTTCATCATTTGAAAATTTTAAAGACTATAACAAAAGATGTGAAAAGGGAATACAATCTACAAAACTTCAAAATGAAAGACAAAGAATTGCAAAAGATAGTAAGGCAAACCCCCACATTTTTAATAAATAGGTTATTAGCAAAAAGATCAGATCTGTGCATGTAGGCCCCTTAAAGGATGTCTCGGGGTTGGTAATTGAGGGTAGAGGAAAGAAAAACACTCTGTGTACACAAAGAAAAATGGCAGCGCTCAAGTCCAAATTTCTTATAGCGATGTCACTGTCTTAAATGAGCTACAATGGCTCAAAATTGATATGACTTGGAAACAGTTGGATAAAATAAAGGTTTATAAAGTACCAGGACCTGATGGATTACATTTACGTATCTTCAAAGAGCTGAGCTCAGTCATTTCAAAGCCATAATTAGTGATAGCATGGCTTCAAGAAAGACAGAAGTTGTCAATCAAATTTACTCTCTTTTTATGAGGAGGTAAGTAAACAGGTAGACAGTGGAATAGCAGTTGATATAGTGTACTTGGACTTTGCTAAAGCATTTGACACTGTACCCCACAGACTGTTAATATGCAAATTAGGGTCGATAGGTTTAGAACAGTCAATCTGTAAATGGATGGAGAACTGGCCTAAAGACCGCATCCAGAGAGTTGTAATTAATGATTCATACTCGGAATGGTCCAAGGCTATTAGTGGTGTACCCCAGGGTTCAGTGTTGGGACCTTTACTGTTTAACATCTTTATAAATGATATAGAGTTTGGGATTAAAAGTACCATTTCTGTGTTTGCAGATGACACCAAACTATTGATGAAGAAAATTAATATTATATATATTCTATTGATTTTACTATTGATTTGCGTTAATTATATGCTTTAGCTAATGGATTGCTGGTTCTCTTATTAGAGTGTTTTGAGGGGACGCTGGTACTGCCAGTGTCTCTTATAGATATTCTTGGAATTTGAGTTGGTAATTGTGGTTGTTATCATCCAGCCTTGGTTGGGGTATTAGCAAGAATTATGTCTCCAATTAATTGTAGTAAATTTGGATGTAATGTCATAATGATTCTTCAATGCTGATGTAATGTAACAAGAACAATATGGGGGCTCCACTTGGCATCTGTCCAGAGTTTTAACCTTAATGGTCCTCACTCTGGGCTAGCAGTTAGACCTTCTGATCCTGCCATTGGGTCTCCACACATTGCAGTCTCCACAAGTGGCTTTGCTGTGCTCTATGTCCTAATCTTTTACCTTGAAATGTTTATTCTATGGAACATCTGATTGCCTCATGGAATCAGGAAGGAATTTTTTTAACCTGTTAAAGCAAATTGTACCAGGTTTTTTTTGCCTTCCTCTGGATCAACAATGTCTATAGGGTTTTATATCTGGGATATGTTTATTTCCATAGTGGTTAAACTTGATGGACTTAAGTCTTTTTTTTCAACCTGACTATGTAACTGTGTAACTGTGTAGCTATGTAATTTAATCAACATCTGCTCTTCAAAAGAAAAGTCCTGTACTATTTCTCCTATTTATAATTTCAGAGCCATATTGGCCATTAATTAGTTAAAAAAGGTCTCCTGGTTTATGTGTGGAATGTCAGATTTTGCTGGGATATCACAGGTTATGAACGCTGTATTGTGGCTGTGTTTTAAATATAGGACATTATAGTAACTTAAAGGAAAATATGAGCTCCCAATGGAGCTCACTGACAAACGGTACACAGTAGAAAGTAAGAATATATTATTAATTTACATTCCAGATTCCATAAAAAAAATTGACAAGACAAGATTTAAATCTAACAAGATTCACCAAAGGATTTTTAAATTTTTATTAAGAAGCCTGCCTAAAAATAAAGACTGAATCCCGTTGCATCTCTAGGGCAAATTTACCTTTTTTTTTCACAAAGTGGACATTATATGAACATACTTAAAAATTCTAATGTAACCAGTGCCAATAATAAAGGTGACATACGTGAATAAAAACACAAAGAATTTTGCCCTTTCGTAATTTATTTAATTAGACATAATGGTGTACTGTGCATATCTACACACCAGCCTGAAAGGTGTCTAGTTGTAGACTGAAACCAAAATAGTTGTTTTCTCTCTGCTATTTGCATACTGTATGTATGCAAAATCCAAACAGTTTTTTAGGATCCTAAAAAAAAATATCTTTGCCTCTATAAGTCAGTCCAATACAGGGCCACGGATAGGCAGAGAGCCCGCTGGTCTATAAACGGGAATAATGCCGGGAATTGTAGTAATGGTGCTATTTAAATGCAGTGGCAGGCCAGCTGCAGTTCATATTTAGGATTCCTTTGGGGCCAAAAAAAAAGGCCTTGGGGGCCGATTTGGCCTGCGATGCCAGAGTTTGACACCCCTGTTATAGACTGACAAAGTCAATGTTCTAACTTGAATCATATTGTGGGGATTGCAAGCATTTCATTTAAGGTAACCCACAAACATCCTGCAACTGAAAACATTTTCAATGCAAAAAGTGGTTCAAATTATCATTCACACACGAGTAGCCAGATATGCAAAACATTTAAAGTAGTTTTGCTATGATCGGCAATACAAGCTTCTGGGGCCAAAAACCTACTTCCTTTTCATTGCATACAATTTTAAAAGGCATATTTTCTTGGTTTATTTATTCAAGTGTACCATCTTAATCTGTAGCCTGTGTTTAAATGGAGCCCAAATTTTGACCTTTTTAATATCTTGAAAAAAACAGCATATGATTTGCATGGGTTGTACTTACTGTTTAATATGACTGTAAATATGCCTGATGTTTAGTTAAAACATGCTTAGCAGAAAGTATAGTGTATTTTCAGAGAATATGATATTTCATACAAAGGTATACCTTGCTAGTACTGAGATTGGCCCCTTTTTGTCTCTGTTGCATTTCTTTAAGTGTCAAAAACATTTTTCATTCTATTCAGATTTATATGTTTGTTTATTTAGTTATACTAAAAATTGTAAAAATTGTGAATATAAATCTATTGAAACAAAAACATTTTTTAAGCAATTTTGGTCTACATTAGCATCATAGCACCATGCAGTAACTGCAGATTAGTTGGCTGCACATTCATGATGCAAATCTACCATTACACCAAATCCCAAGGCTGATCAATGGGATTGAGATCTGGTGACTGTGGGGGCCATTTGAGCACAGTGAACTCAATGTCATTCAAGAAAATATTCTGAGATAATTTGAGCTTTGTGACATGGAGCATCATCCAGCTGGAAGTACCCATCAGAAGATAGGTGGACTGCAGTCATAAAGTGATGGATAAATTCAGCAACAATATAAGGATATCTGTGGCATTCAAATGATGCTCATTGAGAACTAAGGCACCCAAAGTGTGCCAAGAAGACCCCCAGCATAATTTTACCACCACCAGCCTGAACTGTTGATACAAGGCAGGATAGATCCCTGCTTCCATGTTATTGATGAGGAATTCTGATCCAACTATCTGAATGGAGTGGCGACCGATGTAGTCCTCTGCTGCTGTAGCCCACCTTAATAAAGGTTCAATGTGTTATGCATTTAGGCATGCTCTCTGTATACATCAGTTGTAGAAAATGGTTATTTTAGTTACTATTACCTTTCTGTCAGCCCCAACCAGTTTGGCCATTGTTCTGCCATTAACTAGATATTTTTCCTTTCTCAGACCACTTCAAAGTATATTTTGTAAACCCTAGAAATGGATGAACACAAAAATCCAAGCAGATTGGCAGTTTTTGAAATCCTTAGACCAACCCACCTAGCATCAACACCCATGCCACATAAATCACATAAATCACCTTTTTTTCCCATTCTGATGCTCACTTTGAAATTCAACATGTTCGTCTTTACATTGCCTACATGTCCCAGGGCTTTGCAGCCCTGTGCTTGGCTGGTGTTGTATTTGCATTAATAAGCATTTAAAAGGGTGTACCGGAAAAGTGGCAAGTAAGTTTATCCTTAGCTACGCTTTGTATCTTTGACTGGGGCAAAACTAAATATCTGGTATTTCTAGGTATATAGAGAATATGTCTATCTTCCTTTTCCTATATGATATAAATCTAGGTAATGTTAGTCTTTAACCCTGTGTACATTTGGACTATAGTGACCCAAAGTTTCAAAAGGGTTTCTAATAGATCAGTAGACACCACACTCACTGATCCCAATTGTCCAGTTGTTCACTTGTACTATGTACAACAAAACAGCATGGAATGGCATCCCAAGCGATTTAGGGGCTCACCAGTCCCCTTTTATTGGGGCCAGAAAACACATTTATGAAAATATAGCCAGCTGTTATGGGACCACAGGTGAGATAAGTAATCAGGATTGTCTGCTAGACAAAATTATAATTAAATAGTTTATCAGCTGGGAGAGATAGTTCTAATTTGTTTCCAAGAGTTCTTCTTTAAATAAACCTATAAGTTTGCCTTTTGTGAGTAAATCTCATGTATTATTTTAGGGTTAACTTATTATAAACCCTAAAATATAAAATATGGAAAGGTTAGCCCTACTGTCAACTTTTATTGCTGTCTTTGTCCCTGTTGGGAAAAATCAATGGTGAATGACTGTCATCCCCAAAAACAAAAGTGAGGAATTCTTCCAAAAGAACAGTAGTTTTAACTGTTTCCTACTCTGTTCAAAGAATATAAAAAGTTTTGGCTAGATGTACAGTTTAAAGCAGTGGTCGCCAACCTTTTTAGTTCTGCGGACCACTAAAATTACCGGCTTCTAACCGCGCATGTGCGGGTAGCTGTGTGTCACCTAAAGACGAAAGACCTCCCCCATAGTGATGTCATAATGGCATAACCCCGCCCACTTCCCCATCGCAGATCTGAGCCTGCTATGGGTCCAGGGACACATCCTTCCCACTTCCCTGAGCCAGGGATTTGTACAGGGGATGTGTTCCGCCAGTGGGGTCCTTCTTCTGACCCTGATCAGGGGTGCACCGGCCAGAG
This sequence comes from Pyxicephalus adspersus, assembly GCF_032062135.1. NCBI lineage: Eukaryota > Metazoa > Chordata > Amphibia > Anura > Pyxicephalidae > Pyxicephalus > Pyxicephalus adspersus. The sequence goes on along the minus strand of NC_092865.1, from coordinate 71,771,335 downwards.
CCCCAGACCACCAAAATTTTCTCACAGTCCACCGATTGGCAACCTCTGCTTTAAAGTAAATGCAGATTAGCCCTATTTAATGTACAGTGCTGCATAATATGTTGGCGCTATATAAATCCTGTTTATTAATATTATTATTATTATTATTATTAATAAAAATAATAATAATAATAATAATAATGATATTAGCCTTTAGAGGCAATCACTAGAGGGAGCTACAAGATATCAGTCACAATTGGCAGAACAGAGTTTTCAAAAACTGTATTGTGCAGAGCATAAATCACAACCATTGTAAAACACCGCAAAGCAGGAATCAAAGACAGAAATGGAGTAAAGCTTTGTTCATTTTTTTTCAATTCCCTAGAACATGTTTGGGTATTAAAAGTTGCATTTTTTTCACTAACAGTAAATGTTAAAACTGAACTTAAATTCCTAGGAGTTAACATTCAATTTGCAAAATGAACATCACCTTATCCTTTGGTAGAATCAACCACATTAACTCAGTACAGGCTTCTTTTTAAAGGAGTGAAGCTGTTTTGAACCCCACCGTTTGCATTTGTATCTGAGGTTCATGTGGTCTAACTTCAACTGATTATTTTAAGATATGATGGTGGACCCCAAAAATATTAGCAAAGTTCATTAATGTGGTGAAAATTGGTCTTTATTTTTTGCCTTGCTAAGCCCAAAAGGTGTTTGTTATTACTAAACAAAATCAATATATGACCTACAATTCCCTTTTTTGCAAATTCATCATATTTTGGCAGATTGTACTAACCTTAACTTCCTCATTATTAATAAGTAGTCATACAAAAAAGAAAGAAAATTACTGCAAGCAAAATTTTTGGTGTTTTTTTAAGTGCACTTTTTACCATAGTTGGAAATAGACTAAATAACTGAGGATAATTAAACCAGTTTGGTGTAATTTCACTTACATATAACATTGATTTTAGAAAAGGAAAAGGTGTTCTTACCTGCTACGAACTGTATCCATTGTGATTTTAAAAGTTACGTTCCAATAGACACACCAAAATCTTCTTGTAGAGCAAATTGCTCCTTAGCTCAGGCCCACTTGAGTAAATATACAAAGTCCATGTAAAGACATTACTGTAGAGTGAAAATCTTGACACATTTCTGTATGCAGTAGTTCTCTGACATCATATCTTTGGACATTTGTTTCACAAAGACACTTACTGTGTTTGTAAATGTTACTTGCAAGTTATTTTGTAAGATGAAAATTATGGTTGGAGATTTGAGATTTTGAGGTCTGTAGTCTATAAAATTCTTTTCGGTTATGGTTGCTTTTTGTACACAATCCTGATCTGATGTGCTTTTGAAATAAACTTGCTATTTGACATATGAAATCTGATTATTTCCATCATAAATTCTATACCATTCGAACCACAGATCTTGAGAAAACTCTTGGGACTTCTCAGTTGTGAACAAAGTGAAAATTTTACGGAAGCTTCTTCAGAGTGGTACAATATGTCCTTTGTGGTTCAAGAGGTGCTGACATTGACGTTCCTACGGAAAAGTATTGGAGTATCATATGTAGCTAGCAGCAGAGTCTCAAGCCGCCCCCTGGTTGACAATCCACATTCTCACTGTTGGGAAAAGAAAAAAGAAAAATAGCAACAGATAAAAGAAACAGCAAGCCAAATCCTTTGGAAAACCATCTGCTGTAATGTGCACAGAGGAGAAAGTAGGTTATTTTTATCTGTTTCTTCATATTTCAGTTGCATAATAATTCTTGATAGACATTACTGCATATGGAAATGGATTTTAAAGTCTGGTAGAAAATCTGAATGTTCAGTATCATGTGAAGTTATTGAGTACCAGAAATCTTTGGAACACATTTCAGCACTTTACAAAGCAACTATGTTATTAATTTTTATTATTAAATTGCAGTCCCTTAGATCAGTGTGTTGGTATATTTTATGGAACCGTGTTCATTTTATAATTGCCCCAGCTGTGGCTTAAGCCAGTATTTTAAGGAAGTTTAAGGTCTGTGACAAATTTAAATGATTAAAAGAAGCATAAATTACTTTGCTTTACTGCTCTTTTCAGACTCATGGTCGAAAACTGTCACTTTTAGCCGCTGCCAGCCAGCCACCACCAGTCGCCCCTATTCAATACTTTGTGGTTTAACCTGTGCAGTTTTTGTGTCAATGGCAGTTCAACCTTCACCACACTTAACTGTTGTGTCATGTGGTTGAGTATTTTGGGATTTGCCATGGTTAAAAAAATTTAGAAAGTTGAGCTCAGCTATTTCAAAGCCATTGTTTCTCATTTTTAGAGACTCTTTAATCACAGGCATGGTACCAATGGATGGGCTGTGGATGTGGTTCCCATCTTTAAAAGTCATTACTACAGACCAGTAAGTTTAACTTCTATAGTTGCAAAGGTCCTAGAGAGTTTGGCAAAGAACCACATAGAAGAGTTATAAGTGATAGTCGGCATGGCTTCAAGAAAGACAGAAGTTGTCAAACAAATGTACTCTCTTTTTATGAGGAAGTAAGTAAACAGGTAGACAGTGGAGTGGCAGTTGATATAGTGTACTTGGACTTTGCCAAAGCATTTGACACTGTACCCCACAGACGGTTAATATGGAGGTTTGGGTCAATAGGTTTAGAAAAGTCAATCTGTAAATTGATAGAGGACTGGCTTAAATATCGCATCCAGAGAGTTGTAATTAATGATCCATACTCTGAATGGTCTAAGGGTATTAGTGGTGTACCCCAGGGTTCAGTGTTGGGACCTTTACTGTTTAACATCTTTAGAAATGATATAGAGTTTGGGATTAAAAGTACAATTTTTTGTGTTTGTAGATGACACCAAACTATGTAATGGAATAAAGTCCATACAGGATGTCTATAATCTACAAGCAGACCTGGATGTACTGTTTGATTGGGCAGCCAAGTGGCAAATGACATTTAATATAGATAAATGTAAAGTTATGCACTTGGGGCTAACAACATCCATGCTTCATACTGTCTAGGGGAAATACATTTGGGGGAGTCAGAAATGGAAAAGGATCTGGGGGTTCTGGTAGATCATAGACTTAATAACAGCATGCAATGCCAAGCTGCAATATCTAAAGCTAGTAGAGTACTTTCTTGCATTAAACAAGGAATAGACTGCAGAGATGGAGATATAATCCTGCCCCTGTACAAAGCATTGGTCACACCACATCTGGAATATGCAGTCCAGGTTTGGGCACCAGTTCACAAAAAGGACATTGTGGAATTGGAGAGAGTGCAGAGAAGGGCAACTAAAAAAATACAAGAAATTGAGGAGCTCAGCTATAAGGAGAGATTAGCTGAACTGAATCTATTCTCCCTTGAGAAGAGACGTATAAGGGGGGATATGATCACCCTGTATAAATATATAAATGGTCCATATAGAGAACTCTCTTCCCAATTATTCAGTTTGAAATCATTACAAAGAACAAGAGGGCACTCTTTGCGTCTGGAGGAAAAGAAGTTTAAGCTCCAGATAAGGAAGAGATTCTTCACTGTAAGGTCTGTGAAAATGTGGAATCGGCTCCCTCAGGAAGTAGTTTCAGCAACTACTATAGATTGCTTAAAGAAAAAGATGGATTTTAAGTTTTAAAGTATAGACAACAGAGACTGTTGATCCAGGGAACATCCGATTGCCTTACAGGATCAGGAAGGAATGTTTTCCTCTGTTGAAACAAATTGTACCAGGGTTTTTTTTGCTTCCTCTGGATTACTCTGTCTGATGTTTTTTTGTCTGGGATATGTTTATTCCCCTACTGGTTAAACATGATGGAATTGTCTTTTTTCAACCAAACTATGTAACTATCTGACACCTTTTTGCCAATAGCATCCAATTAAAAACTGTGCAAATTATGGATGAAATGAAATGCCCCACGAAACTGAATACACTTATGACCACAATATGGAGAGTGTTGAACACCTAGCAAAGTAAAGAAGATATTGATCACAAATAGCCAGATAATGCCATGGCAAATGCTGAATGCAGTAAAAATACAGGAATTCATATTCAAGTGCTAAAAGCAAAATTACTGGCTGCCTTTACAAACACACAAAACTGGTTTTATGACAAAACCTAAATGACTTAATTCAATATTTATTTAGTCACTGGATAAGAACTGCCTCCCTCCTCACCTCCCCCCCTCCCCCAACACTGATTGACACTGAAGCTCAGCCCTAAGTAGGAAATCTGGATGGGAATGAAGAATTATCAAATCTTACCCATTCAGAATTCCAAGTGTCATAGAGCAGCAGCAAAGCATTGTAACAAGTGTTCCTGTGCTCAGCTGCATTGCCGGGTCCTTCTGTCAGCCTGGCTGTGTGAGAGATCTTTGCATGGGTCCCCCTGTGCATTGCAGTTAATGCCTCAGGGCCGGTGTTCTAACATATTGAGCGAATTAGCGCAATTTAGAGCTCCTGGGGGCAAATAGTTCTGAAATAGCCCCCTCAAAATGAGAAAAGATCCCTGTAGTTTCATACATTTTAAACTTGTGACCCCAGATTTTATAATTCTTCAAGCTCGGAGATTTTTGGTACCCTGTGAAAGTTTCAAGTTGTTACAAGCAACAGTTTAGGGCAGGGGTCAGCAAACTTTTTGGCTACTAGGCTATTTTAGGAGGTCAAGAAGGCACACTAGGCCAGACTCTCTCTCTTGCTGTTGGGTCCGCCCCCCCACCAGGAACGCCCCTGAAGGGAAATTCCTCTTCTCTGCAATGCATACGGAGAAGAGGGAATGTCCTGTTACCCCGGTGGTGGAAGTATTAACACCAGTCGCAGTAAATAGGGAAGGGAGGCATACCAAGGAGGCTCAAGAGGTTTAGGCCGATCAACAAGGGGGGCGTTGGGCCATAACTGACTACTGGCTGGGCCATATCTGGCCTAAAGACCAGAGTTTGCTGACCCCTGGTTTAGGAGATATGAAGGTTTGAAAAGGTTTGAGTTGTTAGGTGGTAGAATATGTCATGCAGCTTTTACAGACACAGCTATCACAATGATGTCATTGTAGATGCCAATAAAACACGCCCTAGCAGGATTTCACAAGGCTGCTCAATTTGATAGAAAATTGGACCTGGCTGTGGGGGCCCCGTTTAGCTGAGGAGGTTCTGGACCTTGTTAAGCTGCACATGCTACACCTCCATATGACTACAGGCTTTAGTCATGGGAATTCAGCCATACTAATACTTTCTCCTTTCTGTTTTTCAAATTTAGCAATCCTATTCTATATTTAAACATAATTTATAGAATCATACCTAAAATATTACCATATATGCTAAAAATGACCTGCAACTTCCCTGGAATACACCCTTAACAAACAAAGAATCCCAAAACTAAAACCAACATTGAAAATTTTAAATTGTAAAATCCACTATTTTTGTAGATGTACTGTTAAAATTAAAATTGCTTTTAAGCCTCTACTACTGTTATGAAATGTTACAAAGCATATAGGTACTTTACTCACTCAGAACAAAACAGATAATTCACTAAAATAGGTGAGTTGCTGTAACTACTGTAAATACTGTAACTCTATCATTTTCTTACTAAAACTAGTAATTCTCATGGAATATTTCATTTTATGAATACTCGCTTGAACTTTTTTTCGGCCATACTCAGTCGGCACCTAGTAGCACCTCAAAATTATCACTGACCAGAACTTATTCTGTTTCAAAAAGTGATACCTTCTGTAGTCATTTGGGGATTCACCTGTACATTTTTTTCATGGTAAGTGCTAACAGTAAATAAAGTCCTGCAATAAACAATTTTAGAAATTAGCCAATGTGGAAATTCTTGATGAAGTGACAGTGAAACAGTTAAAAGTATATTCTGGTCAGCTGCCTGTATGGTACTGGTGTAGCATGTTTAGCACCTTTATGATACTTCATGTTTACGTCAAGCCGCAGAGGTCTAAGTAAGAGGATTCCTTATGTCCGCTGACAACACTGAGAAAAATAGTATGGTAATTAATTCAGTAATAAAAGAGAGGAACCCCAATATGGTCAATATATGCAAATGTGCAGAGAACAGGATTTTCCTGAAACACCTCCTAATATTGGGGAAACCAGCATGAGTGCTTGGTGTGCCAAGCTAGAGGTTTTAGGATTTAAGAGGTTTCAATCCTTTCCAAATTGCAAAACAGGACAAATAGGTGCTAGTCCTGTTTAGTCATGTAACATATCACTTTTTACCACTTTTAAAAAGAACCCAATGTTTGCCCATGCTATCTGATATGAAGAAATGTTAGTGCAATTAAGCAAATACTTGTGCGCAGACTCTTTATTGCAGAAGGCACATGTTATTTCTCTTCTGCAATACCACAAATGTACCTGTCTGTAACCTTCTCCTAAAATGTACATTTTAGGTATAACCTGTGACATACCTTGGTGCTGGAATAAATGAATGAGCTGTGTATGCAAGTCACATCTTTCTGACCTGGCTAATCAAGATGCTTGAAGTTCCCAAATACAGAAAAGGACAGAGTGGAGATGTCAGCGAGGGAGTGTGGGAAGGTGGGTTTACTTCTGCTTTAATTCAAAGCATGATATATTGTGAAGTAAAGAAAAAGTGGTTCTATTTTAATGTTATAGGAACATGCAACAAAACATATTTGTAATTCAGTTCTGATAAAAAATGTGAAATGTGAGTGATGCAATAATTAAGACCAATTTCTTGCAGCTTTTGAGCTTTGCAAAAATACTCCTGGATCTGCAGTTTCAATAATAAATGCAATAATATTATAAAAACCAGATAAGTTGTCTCAATAATGAGCTAGAGACATGCATGAATGTGAATGATTTTTTGGTCTTTGCAAAATGATATGGGATATTTAATGATTTTTGATTTGCAACATTACAATTTAACCCGCATACACATGTGCAAATATAGTCGTTGGAAAGGATCTTTCACGATCCTTTTCAACAACTAAAGACTACACGATGCATGAACGAGCTCTGTACATACAGCACAGTTCTGTTCTATTGAGAGGGGAGGGGGAGAACAATGGATCGGCACCCCGCTCCGCACTCTCTCCCGATCCCATTAGGATCGTTCATCGTCCATCATCCGTGGATCCGCCAGGACGGTCGTAGGGACGATGGACGCTGTACACACGCCGGATTCCTATCCGATATCGGCCCTGAGCCCATTATCAGACGAGAACCATTGGACGCGTGTACGTAGCTTTAGGCTTTGAATTTCTGTGCTCAATTCCAGGTACCCTGTTACTTGTAGATTCAAATGAGTATATAATCATTTCCATTGTATATTAAATTTCCATTGTTGCAGTGTGTGTTTCTTCTGATTGTAGCATTGAACCACTGCACACATGTCAGATACCCAGCATGGCTGTTCATCTCAGGCAATGACTATCTGACATGTGTATATAGCCTACGTATTGTCTTTAGATGTATTTTAATAATTTATCTCAAAAGCCTGCCAAAATCTTGCAATAATTCAGATCATCAGGTACAATTTTTGTGCAAATTGTAATAGGCAAAGTTATAAACATTTTAAATTTGACACATCTTATGACTTGCAACAACTCCCTAATTTATCCAGTATGGCAGAATTTGAAATCTCCTGCTGACGCACTTAGAGAACTGACAGCTGCTGCAAAGTTGCATTTTGTTACAAATACACACCTGGGTCCTGCTATGCAATGACATGTTGGCAGGTAAGGCAGCAATAAGGGGAATAGCTATAAAAGCAAGATAACAATGACTTACAAAAGTTTACTGATTATTCTGAAATCACCAACAACTTCTTCCTCTTTCCCCTAGCCATAATTTGTTTTGGATTGTATAAATCCTTTTTAGAAAATAACTCAAAATGTAATCAGCTGAAAATTCTATCACAGACATTGAACTATTTATTCAGAAAAAAAGGAATTCATGGATATTGATGACACTAATTTTTAACAAATGTGTATTTGAAACAAATTTCCCCAAATATAAGAAAAGTGTCTCTTTTTATTTTTTATGTTCATTTCATCTAACAGTGCAGTGCGTTGAGTGAATTTTTATGCAACTAAAAGTGATGCCAAGAAAATTAAACCACTAAATACAGTGAGTTTTACCACTCACAGTAATAAATAGGCATGTTCCCCCTCACTGTCCTTCAACACTAGATAATTCTTCCTCCTATTTACCACCAATGCTGGTATAACCTTACTTTCACATGGCACCAACATTGGGGCATATTATCATTACAGCCACATAGACTTATTTGTTAGACCCTTGATATCCTCATAAACCCCCCTAGCGGTAATCCTGAGTGTGACTCGGGGTGGATTTTACATACTCGGGGTCGCTAAAAACATTTGAAAAAAAACACTTACCTTGTTCCGTTGGCGTCCCCCAGCGCCCTGCAGGAAGAACACGTCTTCTTTCTACGATCTTCAGCCGGTGAATGCAGAGACGTTCTCCAGGGTTTCTCGGTGATGTGGGTGCGGGCAGGAGGAGCGCCGGGAAATTATTTTGTATTGGATTCAATACAAAAATAACCGTACTGAGTCTAATACAAAGAAATCTTTATATAATATACAGTATATATATATATATATATATATATATATATATATATATATATATATATATATATATATATATATTTATTTTACATGCTACTGTACAGTTGTATTACAGGTTTATTCATTTTTTATTTTTTTTACAGCATTTTGTGTTTTTCAATGTTTATTATTAAATTTAATAAATATTGGACATATTTTGGTAAGAATGCTTAATAATTTCAGGCCTACAATGTAAAATAAATTTAATGCAAAAAAAGTAACGCTTTTTGCATGAAAATAGAGTTGGAACACTATGGGGGATAAGGAAACCTGGTAATAACTTTGGCTGTGAAGATAGACCATGGGTGCTCGATTTAGACTGAAATGGGGAGTAATAGAACACTTACTGTACCTCCAATCCTGTGTTGGGTCTCTCCTCTGGTGGTCAGATGTTTACACTTTAAGGTTGTGTCCAGAACAGCATCCCTGCAACCATTTGGGAGACAGCTCTATACATTTATCTTCAGCAATGCAATATTCAAAGAATAAGAAACACATCAATAGTCTAGTGCCAAACCCCCTACTGGAGTTTATCTTGAGCTTCTTGTGAGCTCCATGCCTCCTGTGAACACTGTTCGACACCACAGGTTCCCATGTTTCATTGTCTCTGCTTGTTTCTCTATTTACCAGCTCATTCTTGAGACTGACTGCTGCCCTTACCATATTCTTGTCTGATGACTTCTCATCCTAAAGCTGCCTGCAATGGTTTATCCAAGGGCCACAACCTAGAAGCAATCCACAGCAAAATCCATCCCTCCTTACAAGTTGCTCTGGTAAACACAAAGTGGCTAGACTTGGTCTATTTTAGGGTTCAAAACCTGTTAAGGCCTGCATGGCAGTTTTTGTAGGCTTGGCCTAAGCATGGGGTCAAATTACTGAACATGGGGTCAATTAATGAATCACCACCCCTAGTTGGTGATAGATAACTTTGTTGTAGAGTACTACCAGGTTGTGGCCTCCGTGGCTGCCCCACTTGGGATAAGGAAAGTAGATGACCCTGCAGAAGACCAGGCTGAAGGGCTTAGCTATCTGGATCAAAAGACAAGTGAAGAGTTCAGAGAGGGCAGCATAGGAATGTTGCCAGGTTGAGGCAGAAAGGTATGGCTGGTGGACCGGCAAGGTTTGCAGACAATCATGGTTGGTAAACAGACAGAGGATTAGGCATAGGCATTGCAAACAAGGTCAGGCAAGCAGGATTCGGCATTAGCTGCTTCCAGAATAGAGTTTAAGTTTCTTCTTTAATGGCTTATATGTGCCAGATTGAGGGCAATGCACAAGTGTGTAAACTAATGCCTGTTGTCCCACAAGTATTCACCATTAAACACACGCATGCATGTACCTTCACACATGTTTGTAGGTGCATGCATTGAAGCACATTCATGATTAAGACACCTTTGCCTCCAAAGGTAAGACTACCGAAAAGCATTGTGCCAAATGTATGGAAGGAGCTTGTTTCTGTTTTTTTTGTCATTGTAAACTAAATACCAGAGGACAATGTTGCCTAACTATTATTTGAATTAAATTGGCTTATAACTAGAAAAAAAATATTACATTAAAAAAATGATCTTCTGATGGACATTAAGTTAAAATGCATCAATACATTATGTTTTTATTTGATAGAGCCACTGAAATCCAGTCATAAATCAAAGATAATTACAATTATGTTAGCCCAACATGTTTTTACCTTTTATCCATGAAGACCAATGATGTAAAAATGTTGATTATCCAAAATAAAATCAAAGTAAAGGTTTGTTTCGCCAACGCAAGCTCAGAACAAGCTGTCACCAACGTATGTTCCCCCCAGCAAACCCAGGAGAGCAACAGGAGAAAAATATTAACTCCTTTTTCTCTAGTGGGTGCTTTTCGTCACTGTTTTAAGCAGCTGGCAAAACCTTTTTACTCAAAAACTATCTAACCATAAATATATTTTCTTTTTAGTATACTGTTCTTGGTTACTGTACTTTACGAATAATAATAATTTACTAACTTAAGTAAATAGAAATTTTAAAGGATAGGTGTGAGAAGACTTTTCAAACTAAGTACACCTATTCTGTCTGTCTGTTTCCTCTAATTTAAAGTTACTTCCCTTCCTCCTTCAAAACAGATCCCATGATCCGATGGTACTGCTGTCTGTTTAAATCGGCAAGTCTTCCCTGGCCTGGCTGCTCCTGTCCATTACAGACCTAAAGAATTCTAATTACCTTCAGTGAGTAACAAACATTAAAATGACCTTTCCCTAATCATTTAGTACAATTACAACAATTGAGATGTCCATATTGCCTTAGTTCTTACTTTTGGTAAAATATTTTACAGTGACATTACATATGTCATAGTTTCTTCAAATAAAATAATCACGGTTCTGTTTACATAAACTTTTCCCAACCCTTTTTAAAACTCCTTGAAATAACTTTAAGGCCTTGGAAAACCCCTGACAATAATAACAATAACCACACCTCACATCATATCACCATGGTAGTCAATGGGAAAAAATTCTCCTACATTGCTTTCCTGTAGGAAGATACTACCCTTACAGAATATAAATATCATTGGTGTCATTGGTTGCTGACCTGAGGGGTACACATTGCTCATTGCTCAAGGAACCCCTAGCAAAGCCTCGTGGAACCCTGGTTGAGAAATTTTGACTTTTAGGAAATTCATTCCAGGTTTGCTGGATCACCCAGGTTCACCATGAAAGTCTATATTCCCCAGTCTTTGAGAACTTTATTAAATCAGAAACTATGGCCCTGATTTATTACTAAGTTATCCGAGGCTACAGAAGATATACTTTCATCAGTAAACCTGTAATGGATTACCTAAAAGGCATTTACTATTTCTTAGCAACAGTTTTCAATCCTGGACCAGATTAATTTTAGGTTTTCTGGATCAAAACTGGATGAAAGTGTATCTTCTCCAGGCCTTGGAGAGCTTTATTAAATCAATCTCAATGTATTTTAGAAACACATTTACGTATTGGCAAATCCTAAAAACGTTAGTAAACTAGTATTGTATAATATATTTTCCATAATTCTTTTATATTTCTTTAATCGGCAGCCCAAAGTTTTCACCAGGTGCAAATGAACATGAACATGTTTAGATCTGAGCTCGGTAATAGGAGGTTAAAACTGGTTCATACCCTCAATATCATGGGGTATATATTTAAGTCATATTTAGGGTCTCTAAAAGGATGCCACATAGGTCCTACAAATAAATCATCATGTGTCATACAGTCAAGCTGGGCTAATAATAACAATGAAAAACATTTTTAAAACAAAAAAAAAACAATCAAATTATTTATTCTACTAAAAGTGTTACGTTGATAAAAAGCAAAACAAAGTTGTTCTTTTAATTTAATACTTTAATAAGTACTGCTACATTAGGTTGGTGAATAAAATTTCTATCTGCTGTGTTTGACACAATCTAATACTTTCACTCTTAATAAAAAAAAGTTATTTTACTGATCAACATCTGACTGAAGTGCACAATGATATAGTTTTGTTTATATACTTATATATAAGTATATAATATGAACTCGCACTCATCTAGGAACTACTGAAGAGTTGTGTATAAATTGATGAAATTGACAATACAACTAATCTTTTATTTAGAAAATTAAAATGACAACCAAAATTAAGAAACCAGAAGGCACAAATCTAGACACAGAATGTGTAATGATGTCTTAAGTTTGAAGTAAATACTTGGGCTATTATCCTATATATTACACTGGGGAACAATTTTGAACAAACTTTTTGTTCACCTAAATTTTTAGGCTTATTTACACATAAATAGATATGCTGATTCTAAAAGGGCAGTGAATATCAGCACATTTGTAGATCAAGCCTATTTGGCATATTTCAAAGTTAAACTTAGTGATCAAGATAATTCTTGGGCCCCTCATAAGGTGTGCAAACAGTGCGTCGAGGGTTTATGGATGTGGACAAAGAACATGTGATAAGATGCCATTTGGTATACCTATGGTTTGGCGAGAGCCAGGAGATCATTTCAGTGACTGTTACTTTTGTATAGTGAAAACTTCAGGATATAACCAGAAAAATAATTGTAACATAAAATATCCTAGTCTACCATCGGCTATACGCCCATTGGCTCATTCAGATAAAATCCCAATGCCAGTTTTCGTTACACTACCCTCTCTTGAAGAACATGATTATGGTGATGAACTAGGTGACAATGATGAAGAAATTGAAGAGGACTCTGTTCGTAAGGGATTTGATCAGCATGAGTTGAGTGATTTGGCAGGTGATTTGGGACTGTTGAAGAAGACTTCAGAACTCCTAGCATCAAGATTGCGTGAGAAAAACTTACTTGAAAAGGGAAAGAAGGTATCGTACTTTTGAACCAGAGAAATTGCATTTCTGCAGTACTTTAGAACTGACAGTGGCTTTGTGTATTGCCATAACATACCTGGTTTAATGGAGGAATTGGGAATTCCAATCTATAACTCAACTGAATGGCGACTATTCATCGATAGCTCAAAGCGGAGCTTAAAGTGTTCCTTCACAATGGCAATATATTTGCGTCAGTCCCAATTGGCCATTCAGTTTCTCTTTGTGAAGAATATGCAGACATAAAGAAAGTCATTGAGTTGTTGCAATATCACTAACACAATTAGGCCATTTTTTTTTACCTTAAACCTTAAAATGGTATGCTTCCTTCTTGGTCAGCAACGCAGATACACCAAGTATCCCCGTTATCTGTGCATGTGGGACAGCAGAGCTCATGAGAGGCATTGGGTGGAAAGGAATTGGCCTCCAAGATCTGCCCTAAAACCAGGTGATCCAAACATTCTACATGAGCCACTTGTTGTTAGAATAATTATTATATTCCCGCCTCTGCACATGAAACTGGGTCTGATGAAGCAGTTGGTTAAAGCTTTGCCAACTGAAGGAGAATGTTTCCTCATTTTGGCATTTTCTAGCCTGTCATTTGAAAAAAATAAAGGCCGGTGTGTTTCATGGTCCACAGATTCGACAGCTCATCAAAAATGAACATTTCATCAGGACAATGTCAGAAGTCGAAAAGAATGCTTGGTTATCATTCAAGGCCATTGTCAAGGATTTTCTTGGAAACACACAAGCAAAAAATTACAAAGAAATTGTCCAGAAACTCTTGGTGAGCTACAAAATGCTTGGTTGCAATATGAGCATCAAGGTGCATTTTCTGCATAGCCATCTTTCTAACTTCCCGGAAAACGTTGGTGCAGTCATTGATGTGCAAGGTGAACGATTCCACCAAGATTTGAAGGTCATGGAAGGACGGTATCAGGGTAGATGGGATATACATATGATGGCTGACTATTGTTGGAGCATCATTGTTGGGCGGGATTGTCTTAACACTGAACACTCCAGGAAAAGCTATAAGCGTAAATGTTCACCTTAACCGCTTACCTGAATAATTTTCAAATGTTTTGTTGTAAAAAAAATGTCATAGAGTAACAATAAATCCTTTGTATGAACAAAAGAAATTTAAATAAACAGTACATTCAAGTTATTATTCATTATTTTTTCATTGTATGTAAAATTTGTATGTTTTTTGACAAAAAATGGAGGGTACTCTATATGGTTCAAACTGGATGTGGTAGTGTAATGCGCCTGGGCACACAAACCACAACCGACTCCAGATACCCTTAAATCAGGCTTTATTCAAAATCATACAGCACAGCAAGGGTTAAGTCCAATAAAGCGAAGTACAGGAGGATAAGGCAAATGCAGGTCAAGAACAATCCGAGGTCAGGGCAGGCAGCAGGCAGAATGGTCAGTAACAATCCGAGGTCAGGGCTGGCAGAGTTCAAGCAGGGTGAGTTTCAGACCAGGTCACTAAGGTAATGACAAACAGATAAACTTTAAACCACATAAAGACACACCCAAGCACACTGTGTTAACAGAGGCTATATCGGGCAATGGTGTGCAGGACAGGCTCTGCTTAAATGGCCATGATGACCAATGACCTTGCGCCACCTGGCACCGTCTGATAGGAGACTAAGTAAATCCCCTGCGGCTGATTGGCCGCAGGGAATTCAAACTAACTATGTCCCGCCCCGGGGCGAGGCAGCCGAGTGCCACGCCCTCGGGGGGTACAAGAGGGATGCACAGTAACACGCGCACCTCTTCCCACAGCACCCCTAGGACGTGCACTACTTTGCACTTGCAAAGGAGTGCTGAGAGCAGGAATATCATTAACCACATCTAAAGGGATGCAAGGGCTGCTGCCTGGCTGAACAGTAGTTTGGCCAGGACGGATCCCTCCGCCTGCAGAGACAGACAAGCTGCGAGCAGAGCAGCAGCCTCGGCCATGCTGCCTGCTACAGCGGCGTCTCCCTCTGTGGCTGGGAACCCCAGGGACACCGCGGGCTCACAGGACGGGTAAGTTCCTTACAGGTAGCAAAAAACTGGATTCACCACCCAAAAACTGTAAAAAAACAAGATCGAACTCAACAAAAAATGCGTTCCCCAGTAATTCCACAATTGTAAAATTGTACTTTTACCTCTTTCCTAAAGTTCCTATTTATAAAGCAGTGGCAATCTTTTACGTTTAAAAAACACTTAATTTTAAAGTTTTTTCTTTTATCTGATTTTGTGCAGTACCAATCAGTGCTTTGGTGGCTGTACCATATTTACACTAAAGGTGGTCAGAAACTCATGTCACTTTAATAGAGTGTTATGAACTGTCATTATTAAAAAGAATGATTATGTCAGGTGATTTATGAAAGTTGGAAGTGCCATTATTTCTACAGAAATAACACCATATTACTGGTGATCATGCTAATTGCTATCTTTATAAGTGGGCCCCTACCTCTAGAAAAAATCTTTTGGAATTACTTTAACCTTACTTGATGTTTTTTCTTTACATTCTTATGTAGTTTACCCAGCATGCTTCTATGCTATGCTTTAATAATGGTTTCACATCTTAAATTAACTTTCTGTTACTTTCTTCATCTCAAAAATGAGATGCTATAACCTTTCTAGAATTGGTAGACGTCACATTATTTGCAGTGGGCAATTTTATGTTCATTATAATGATTTTGGTTTTCACTGTGGTTTATATTTGTGTCATTCACAGATTTACATGGATGTAGACATCAACTTCCCTGAATATAGGATTGTTCCACAGCATGCTCTGGCTAATCTATTGGAATGTTGGAAGCTTCAGGACCCAAATGAGCAATTATCAACAATCTTTGTGGTTTTTGATACCTCCAATATCTCCTTAATCTATCAGCTTAATGTGTTTTTTGCAGCACCTTGGTAATGCTTGAATGATACCCCTAAATGTTTGTCTAACCAGGGGTAATCTTTAACACTTGTTCCACCACAGGTAAATTCTGCTATCCACTTGTATACAATACTGCTCGTATACCAGGGCATTCTCTCTTGGTGTTTATACTATATCTTCATGAATGCAATAAGCACTGAACTTTTTTTATGCAGATATTTTATTTCTTTAAGTTCTTTCTTCTCTATTTAAACTTTGATAGCTCACTCAGTCACCTTCTCGAACCTCTACAAAACCAATTAATATTATCGGGATACTGAAAGTGGTCTGTGGGCAAGTAAAGAATAAAAAATGAATAATTATGTACTAAAAAATTACAAACTTACAGGTATTTTTTTCATATTGAGATCTTATGCTGGGACAACCCTTGTGTTTTGATTTCGCTTGAACATAATTTTCTTAATTATAAGTTTTTATGATTATATTATGATTATAATATATTTTAATAGAGCCAAAATAAAAGTTAAAAAAACAAAGAGCCATTCTGCCAATGGACATGAAGTTAAAAATGTATTGATACATACACTTTTCTGCTTATTGATCAATTTTTTAAGATTTACAAATACCAAGGACTTTAATGGCACATATAAATATAATAAATACCATATAAAGCTCAGAACGTTTTCAATAACATCACTTATTTATTGTTATAAATAGCTTTACAATTAGGTTTTACACTTACATTGCAGTTAACTTACATAAAAACATTTAAAACCTAATGAATGTTTCATTCTTCCCTCGATGCGCTTCATGGATCTAGTTCACTTTTTCAGGAGGAATATATATATATATATATATATATATATATATATATTGATCAATGATCAATACTTTAAAAAACACATCCCCACAAACATATGTATACATACACAGTGGGGTTGATTTACTAAAGAAATTCCAGCTGCTAACTTTAGAAAAGTGCAAGAAGTAACTCACTTAGTTAATCCAAAAATAATCAGAATAATATAACAACAGAATTGTTGCTTCTGTGGTTTACCTATGTGTCTGGAAACCTCACATGGGCATTACAGTAAACCTGTGCTTTGCCAATGCATAGAAATGCATCAGGTTCACTTTAATGCTGGCTACCATCAACAGTTTATAAACCCTTGGCTTTTCTGAGAGCAAAGCAAACTGCACTATACTTCCAGGAATGCGATGATGGCTCATCAGGTACTTAGTCGGCCGGGAGAAGAGCTTTGTCTAAGCTCCAAGTCACAGGATAAATTTTCTGTCCTGTCTCCATGGCCAGATTTTCTGCAAGGCCACCTAGGCTATAACTAAGGGAGCCATGGTCACTAGGGGCAATATTTGTATTTCCAATCCAGATGCTCCAACTGTACCATTTTTACCAGTAAAGTGCCAATTGCTAAGTCCCTGTACTTGACAAAAAAAGAGTTTTCCTATTGCTTGGCAGTTTTCCCAGTCACTGTACAGTCCCCTTTTACCAGCAAAAGAAACTGTTTCTCCTCATATGGTGGCTGCGGCAAAACAGCACGAGCTATGGCCATACACCTGTGAGGAAAGGTAGGGTAACAGAAGAGTGGTGGTGGCACAACTTCATGAGTTCCTCTTAAGTTAGGTGCTACTGAAAGCTGATTATCTTCCCAGGAAATACAAGAGATCAGGCTAAGGTCCACTGGTATAAAATTATTAGAATAAAATATGGAACCCTTCACTATATATGAGGGCTGAGGTACTACGCTCTGAATAGCTTCACCTACCTCTCATAAATTGCACTGGCTAGATCTTGCCCACCAAAGTTCTTGGTGCTGTCCACCTAAAGTCTAAAATCATTCATTGCATTCACCGTAGCAGCAAATAAGTATAGGGAGCTTCCACTGGCCTTTTAGAGCAAAGTAACAGGGTCCATTGATAGTCATCCCCTGGTGTCAGACCTTGCACAAGGGTGAGTGACTGCCTCTCCCAGGGGACAGTGCTTGGGTTTGAAGATTGGCCCCTGCAAACCCAAGCACTGCATCCTGAAAAGAGGGAGGTGACTCATAACTGAATGTATTTACCTAAACTTGATCATTGCCATTTCCCCAATCACCTCAAAGGGGGCCCCGTTCACTCTTTTCATTTATCCTAAAGTAAAAACACGTTGTCATTAAATCTAAAAAATGAAAGAAATTCACATTTGGAGTTGTTGCCATAAAATAAATAAAAGTGATATACATTTTATGTTGACTCTTGTTGCAGTGAAAACTGTAAACTGAGACCTTCTCTAACTTTTAAGAGTCTTATTCTTGCTTTCTGTTAGTTTAAACCCTCTTTATGAAAACTAAAATTCCATTCCTGTAGAATGTAAAAGTGGGAACAGTGGTAAGATAGCTTGCAACTCAAGATGTGCAGGAACAAAGCAATGGAAGGAAGCTCTCACCTACATGTTATAGAAAAGTGAAGCTTTTGATGACTTTTTTTTTAATATAGGAGATTTGTAATGAGAGAGATGTGTGATTTTTTTTCTGATTAGGTGGTCTATGTTACTGCACTATTAATATTGGTAATTGTCCTAATAAGGACCAGTATTTGAATATTATAGATAGATATAAATTCTGTCTATACCGTATATTGTACATCTTGATTCTACCTAACACACTACCGCTGTACCCTCATAGTCATCATAGCTTTTCACCACAAAGACATTACAGAACATGTGAAATCATGTCATAAATAAGTAAAAATAGCAATTATAACTATAAATATAATGATCCTTCACAACAGTAACTACGCTGTGTTGGGAAAGTTGAATATTTCATGAGTCCTGAGTGCTGTTCCGAAATAGGCAAACATATTATAAAATACAAAAGAAAACATGAAATCTAACTGCAAACCAATAATGCTTTAAAAAATGTGCAAATTTCATGACATTGGCATTCTCCCCAAACCAAGTCTGTGGCCATCGGAAGTGTATAACTGATTGATTTGGCTCCAAAGTTACAAAGCAGCACACAAAAGTAAATCATTTGTAGGTAGAATTAATAGATTAGTAGATACAATTTATGAAATATTAACTCCCCTACCACCTCCCTTTAGCCGATCCTGTATGTTTTTGTTTTTTATTTCCTTAGCCCTGCCTCCTGTAAGCAGAAAAAACATGATTAGGAATTGAAGCATCATCATATGACTGCGGGTTAAATGTGAAATAAGAGAGGGAGTTTTTTTTTTTTTTTTAATAGCAGCAGTTAAATAGGATGGGGCTCCAAAATGCTTGCAATTTCTTTCTGAGTGCAATGGGAGTTTCAAACCCAAGATATGTGACCCTACAAATACTGGGCAGAGCTTACAAAGCTGAGTTCTAGTCTGCCTACTAGATTACTTTTGGCCATTGAGGACACCAGCCACAATTACATCACCAAACCAAAGTAAAAATAATAATAATACAAAAGCATTTCACTATAATTTGCAAGTTTGTACAGCATACTTCCATATATTATCATTCTTAGGGCTGGCAGCGAAAGTGCAGAACATTTTCCACTTCCCCACACCAGGAACCACTGTTGCTTGTTCTTACAGCAGCCCCATAGGGAATGAAGAGGGGCTGCAGTGAGCAGCACCAGTACCACTCGGTGCCACCAGTTATCATATGTGCAGATGCCGGATCTTTTTGAACCAGTGCTGCCATGTGAGTGCTTGAGTAGCTGGCAAGGTGTCAGCTGTGGGGAACTGCGCAAATTCGCATAATGAAGAGGAAGATGTGTCCTTGCTTTTCCCTGTGATTGGCACTTATATATATGCATACTTTTTTAACTTCCTGCTGCTCTATCCAGTGTTGAGAGCCAATGAAATTATCCAATATTTTGGGATATGGAGAAGCACATGACTGGCTTGGTCAACTGGTGCTGTCACATAGGAAGTTTATGGGCCTGATTTGGTAAAGCTCTCCAAGACTGGAGAAGATACACTTTCATTTGTAAACTTGGGTGATCCAAAAAATCCAAATATTTGCTATTTGTTGTTTTCAATCCTGAATCAGATCTAATCTAGGTTTGCTAGATCACCCAGGTTTACTAATGAAAGTGTATCTTCTCCAGTTTTGGAGAGCTTTAATCCACATCCAACAAGCAGTCCTACAGGATCCAGGACACTTCATCCTTTTTAGAATGGCAACAGTGTAGTGAGTGCTGAAACATTCTACGTGCAAATGTCCCTACATTGCCCTGATATCAGCAAAGTGGCATTTGAGATGATGATTAGCTGCTATGCTTACCTTAGGTGAATAAAATTGCTGCCAAGGGGGTCTTTCTACATAACATCAGGGATTTTAGTTCCCAAAGTTGCTTAGGCTTACTGTGTGTGAGAAATCTTTCTAATAACATCCCTTAAAATCCTTATTCCACTCGGAAAGACCCCCTTGTGAGCAATTTAATCACCTAGGTAGAATAGCAGCTAACTAACACACTTGTGAAAAACCTTCGTACAACCTAATAAGCCCTGCCTATACTGCCACAAAACCACGTTTTACCTAAATTCTTCCTAATTTGAAGTTCTTTTATTCCTTACTATTAATAGTTTTTTATCCATAGGTTAGCCCAAAAGTATTTAAGCACAGTTAAAGTGCTAAATGTATTGTTATATTTGGTTATACAAATCCAATAATCTTATCAAAAAAACATTAAAGTGATACTCTTATCATTTTGAAAAAGTAAAAATAACACCCCTGCAAAAAAAAAAAATAATACTTGGTTCTCCAGCAGGCAGAAATTTACTATGCTGGAGGTATATGAAAAATCTTCAACATCAGCTTTGATTGACTTTTTGGATGCCTGGTCCCCTGATGACAGTCCCTAGATCACTACTGTATTTTATGGGTGGGTAGAACTGCATTGGAAACACAAAAAAATGCTAAAGAATCTTCACACACCAGATAGGTACATATTTTACCTCCTCATTTGTAGGGTGTATTACCGAAGTAAAATCACCCTACATACATGTGATAGGTACATATCTATCGGAGGACACCTTGTCAGGGGACACCTACTCCCCTCTATGGCAAAACTTGCATCTATGGATATAATACTGTGGAAAGTGATGGTATAGAACACATGATGGCATATATATGTAAGTGAGAAATGTAGAGCTAAAATGCCAGCTATCACTATTGAGAATGATCTGCTAAATATTTTGGCACACAACCCTAACCATATACTTTGTTAAATTGATTTACAGCATCAATTGTTCTATATTTTTGCCACAGCAACTATCATTTTTTTATTTTAGGAAGTTTTATCATCTTTCTAAGTCAGATGAAGGCGATTGATATACTCCAAAAATGCCATGCTGGAAAAGGATTACAGTGAGACATGTCTGACAGCAGCCTAGAGTTTAGGAGTGTTGGCACAAAGATGGTTAATCTTCTGTTTAAAGCTGCAGCCGGCGCAGCCTGACTCAGAGATATTCATAGCTCCTACAACCAGCTGTGTCGTCAACTCAGGGGTTCAGGCATATTATTATATCAATTAGCATCTTAATGAAGTGTGCAGCATCATTTTAGAACTGTGCTAGAGAGAAAGACTATGGGTGCAGGCTTCCACAACATGATACCACTTAATGCTAATCAGGTTTGGGTATCCTATTGAAGCAAGATACTGGATTTGATGTGGATTGATGTGTGCATGCTTTGATCACATTGCTAACTATTGTCCACTGCAATACTAAGAAATATGTAAAGTGATGACAAAAAGCTTAAGGACTTGGTTAAAATGTATCTGTAGTGCTATATCTGATGAATAAAAAAGTAATCTGATTTACATGAAAGACATAATAAATGATAAAAAATACATACTTTATATATACACAAATATACACAAAGAAAGCAAATACATAAATATATGACAGTGTGCACCTATTTACTGAACATGTATGACCAAATCTGTTCATTATATCTGAAAAAAGGAAATGTTTTGTAGGGATGTGCCTAAATGGCTCAGGAAGCGAACATGTGGTAGGAGAGCTTCTACCAGCCTTTACTCTGGGGTACATACTGCAGAATATGGGTAAGCAAAAGCATTATTGGATCCCCAAAGTGACGGGGACCGTCAAGACGAGCTCCCAGGCATGGTGCTTCACGATCCCTGCATTGCTGCAGCAGACATTGAGAAATTGCAAGGCCACGATGGCAACCGTGGCTCTGGCCACATGTGGATGTACGGACAGCTTTGGCTTCCTCCCCGTACACTCATTCCCCCTATCTTTAGTAGCCTCTCTGCAGCCCGACCTTTGGGAATTGAGTGCCCCAGGAGCCTCATCCACTTCAGGCTATGTGGGGCAGATGGAGGAAGACTACATAGGCATCCCCGGTGATTTAAAAGGGCAGGAACCCACTTAATGGTACTCTACCTCCCTGCAAGTTGGCCAGAAAAGACTGTGGCATACACCATATGGAGAGGCCAAAAAGCTGTAGCTTTGCCCACCACACCCCTGCAGCCTACAGAAGCCACCTTACTCACTTTACCACCATGGAAGAATAGATCAGCATCTCCAGGAGCAATGCCACCACAGGCTGCAGCGTCCAAAGAAGACAGGGGGCCAAATTCACAGGTAGGACATGAAGTGCCAGGCGACACACATGCACTACTGACCGCAACTCCGCCATCAAAGAAGAAGCCCCAACCTATCTCTCATGCAGTCACCATGCAAGGCCTGTCCTGCGAGCACTAAAGGGAACAGAACATGTACAGTGAGGGAAAGTAGTATTTGATCCCATGCTGATTTTGTACGTTTGCCCTCTGACAAAGAAATGACCAGTCTTTAATTGTAATGGTAGGTTTATTGTAGCTGTGAGAGACAGAATAACAACAAAAGAACCCTCAAAAACCCAGTGCTCAAAAGTCAGAGCTTGATGTGCATTGTAATGAGTGAAATAAGTATTTGATCCCCTATCAACCAGCAAGATTTCAGGCTCCCGGGTGTCTTCACTGTATGCAGGTAATGAGCTGAGATTAGGAGCAACCTCTTTAAGGGAGTGCTCCTAATCCAAGCTTGTTACAGTACCTGTATGAAAAACACGTGTCCACAGAACCAATCAATCCGATTCCAAACTAGCCGCCATGGCCAAGACCAAAAAGCTGTCCAAGGATGTCAGGGACAAGATTGTAGACCTACACAAGGCTGAACTGGGCTACAAGACTATCGCCAAACAGCTTGGTGAGAAGGTGACAACAGTTATCGCGATAATTCACAAATGGAAGAAACACAAAATGACTGTCAATCTCCCTCAGTCTGGGACACCATGCAAGATCTCCCCTTGTAGAGTTGCAATGATCATGGGAACAGGTGATGAAGCAGCCCAGAACTACACGAGGGGAACTTGTCAATGATCTCAGGGCAGCTGGGACCATAGTCACCAAGAAAACGATTGGTAACACACTGCGTCGTGAAGGCCTGAAATCTTGCAGAGCCCCCAAGGTCCCCTTGCTCAAGACAGCACATGTACAGGCCCGTCTGCAGTTTGCCAATGAACATCTGAATGATCCAGAGGAGAACTGGGTAAAAGTGTTGTGGTCAGATGAGACCAAAAACTAGCTCTTTGGCATCAACTCAACTGGTCGTGTTTGGGGGAGGAGGAATGCTGCGTATGACCCCATGAAAACCATCCTCACCATCAAACATGGAGGTGGACACATTATGCTTTGGGGGTGTTCTTCTGCTAAGGGGACAGGACACCTTCACCTTCAATCTTGGGTGAGCACCTCCTTCCCTCAGCCAGGGCATTGAAAATGGGTCGTGGATGGGTATTCCAGCATGACAATGACCCAAAACACATGGCCAAGGCAACAAAGGAGTGGCTCAAGAAGAAGCACATGAAGATCCTGGAGTGGCCTAGCCAGTCTCCAGACTGGTTGATGGGGGATTAAATACTTATTTCAATCATTACAATATCAAGCTCTGACTTTTGAGCACTGGGTTTTTGAGGGTTCTTTTGTTGTTATTCTGTCTCTCACACCTACAATTAACCTTTCATTACAATAATAGACTGGTTTAATGTGACCCTTTAATAGATCCGGATGTGCTTCTCCATGGTTATGTGAACTCTACTAAAATTAATCTCTGTAACGTTTATGCTCCCAATTCCTGTCAAGTAACACTCTTAGGGAAAGTTTTAGAACTTATACATATGTTACCACATACCTGTGTGGTACTTAAGGGTGATTTTACCCTACCCCATACGCCATGGCAAGATCTCCTTTTGCTTGAAGGAATGTGAAACCCCCCACCACCACTAGTATTTCATGACGTTTTCGACACTAATGCATAAATTCTCTTTTTATGATGTCTGGCATATCCATCATCCAAATATTCCTTTTTTTCCAAGCTGCACATGATAATAAATTACTATTTTGTTAATTTTCCAGTGCTTAAAGAATATTTGGCTTAATATTCACCTACCAAAGTGGCGTTGGAGTTAGAATGCTATTACATAGAGAATGTGAGCTAAGTCTCAGAGCTGTCTACCTTATGGGAGGCCCACAAAGTGTTAATTGGGGGACACTGTATTAAGGAATCATCTAGGCTTAAAAAAGATAAAGTGGCCCAAAAATGACAACTAACCCAGACATTGAAAATGCTGGAGCAGGGCACTCACTCTAAATCCCACTATATCTGTACTTCGCAGAAAAGTATCAACCCATAACCGATTGAAGGAACTGGTTATATAACATGTAGATAAAGCTTTCTCATACACTCGCCGCAAATTTTATCACAAAACAAACAAGGGGGACACTCTTTTGGTCCGAATGGCCCAAAATAAGTCAGCGGCAGCTAATCTGGGGGCACTATGGCATGACCTAGAAGAAATAGCTAGCCCAAGGAGTGCTAATACTTAGCCTTGAACTGACCGGCTTAGTTGGCCATTAATGTTTAGAACTGTTTGCAGTGGAATTGGAGGACCCTTTTTCAGGCAATTCATGCTTTATACTCAACACCTACAATGGTGGTTAAATTCTCTCATGCTATATCACCAGTGATTGCAAATTAAACATAGCACTCGACAGGGTTCCTTTTTATCCCCTTTAATCTTTGTAATGTGTAATGGACCATTGGCCCAGACTTTCAGGCAACACCAAGACATTTCAGGGGTTACCATAAAAAAGGAACCGTTCACATTTTCACTATACGCAGACAATTTTACTTTCTCTCATTAACCTACACGTTACCGTGGTATTAAAGGACAATGGCGTCTTATCGTGGTACAAGGTCAATCCTACTAAAACTGAAGTTCTACCACTCTGATATCTTACTCGAACATTCCAAACTCCTTATGAATGCAACTATCCCCGTATGTTGTGGGAGATCAGAAATGTATTGCATAACTGCAAATCACTACATACCTCCCTTTGGGGACATATTGCCTAATTGGGATGTCAATTGCCCAGACCTTGCCTGTCCTGATTCCCCTCCAGGAAGCTCAATTTTATCTAGGCTCAAAAAATTCATAGATTATCAAAAACCAACCTCTGTTTCTGTAGAAACCATAAGGGGCTCGGCATCCCAGGCTTCTTGAAATACTATTATGCAGTTTCTCTCCATCATCTGGCATCTTGGGCTACATCAACCCAGCAGTAACCCAGAGTGTGGCTTGGAGTAAAAAAAAACACAGCTAAAAGCGGTAACCTCGAGGCACACTAATAAAAAAAAAATAAAAAACCTTATTTTTAGGTAGCTAAAATAATAAAGAATAAAGACTTACCTGGTCCCACTGGCGTCCTCCAGTGTCCTGCTGGCAAGTGCGCTGACGTTCCCCAGGAGTTCCCGTGACGTCAGAGGCAGAAATTTCAAATTATTTTGTATTGGATTCAATACAAAATAACTGTATTGAATCCAATACAAGTAATCATTTGTTTCCCACACACTTCAACTCCATGCTTTGGACTGCGTGTGGGCGTTAGTGTAGGCGTGGTCTGTGCAGGTCCCGCACAGCACATGCCCACCAAGGTGACGTGAGGAATTCCCTGTGTATGGAGCCCGGTGTCAGTGCAGCTCTGTGCAGAGCACGTTCTTGGAATCAGAGTGTGCGTGGTCCAGCACAGGTTACGCCCACTATAATGGGAGGGATTCTCTGTGCACACTAGGGACTCCGGTCCTGCCGATTATACCTGCCGAGTACCGGGCCGATAATTGCAAGGCGGTTGATCAATTCTAATGAAATATAAAATAGTTTTTTCGTAGGCATGTATTTTATACTGTGGTCAACAGTGCTGGCGGGGCGCATATTTTTGATTTTATGACAGAGGCTGCTGGCCGGTGGAAATCCGAACACGGGACTTTGGACATTCCTGGCTTACACAGTCCAAGCTTACTGTCAATGGATGTGTGAGTTTACTCCAGGCATGAAGGAACATTTCCACAGGTTCTGTGCACCACAACATTACACTTTTGAAGCAAATCAATCAAGTGAGATGTTTTATCAGGGGTTAAAGTTTGTCAGACATTTGTAGAAACTTACAAAAATTGCATAGGCACCAGGATTTTATAGGATACAATATCACAGTCTGTTTTATAGGAAAACATCCACAACAAAATCTGTTTCATTTGGGTTTTACATTCTAATAAGGTCCCCAGTATTTTTGTACTCTGCTCATTGCCTTTTTTTACTGAAGAAAGAGGGGGCATTGGGTTTGTTTTAGCTAAGCATTTCTACTAACCCGGCAAGGAGTGATGGACTTTGCTGTGGACAGCGCCCATTTTGCGGCCCTTAGACACACCCGCGCAGACGGCAGCTGACTGCAGATGGAACTGGAGCGAAGTACCAAATCAATAGGCTGTCTCGAAAACCAAAGCAGGACCAGGTCAGGGAGGCAGCGAACAAGTGAAGTCAAACAAGCCAGAGTCAGAACCAGGGAATCAGCATTTAGAAACCGACATGAACTGGAGCCTCAGGTAAACACACCTATTGCAAAGGCAAGGAGTGTCAGTCCGAACACAGCTTATATAGTGAGGCTATCAGGCAGGCTGAGCAGGGACTGAATGAGTAGGTGCATATAAATCAGCTGGAAAACTCAGACGACTCCTCTACCTCCAAGACCTGGACAGAGCAGCCTGAAGCAAGGTAAGGAGACAAACTGCTACTGATCTGACATATCTGGTTAACAACAAGTACCAGATTAGCTGTGCTGCTGATCTGTGAGACTAAGATATGTACTGTTTCCCCAGTGTTTATACACATGAGATTTTTAGGGCAATTAAAGTTTCCCACTTTTTAGATATGGGAGGTTGATTTATTGTATATTATCTATGGTCTAGGGGAAGGCAAATATACCCCTGGTACAATTTGCTTCAACAGGGGAAAAAAATTCCTTCCTGATTCCATGAGGCAAAAGGATGTTCTCTGGATCCACAGTCGCTGTTATTTTTACTTTAAAGCCTTAATCCCCAGTTATATTCTGTGCTTCTAGAAAAACATTCAGCTTTTTCTTATAGCAATGTATAGTAGTTGCTGAAACTACTTCCTGAGGGAGCCGATTCCACATTTTCACAGACCTTACAGTGAAGAATTCCTTCCTTATCCGGAGCTTAAACTTCTTTTCCTCCAGACGCAAAGAGCCCTCTTGTTCTTTGTAATGCTCTCAAAGTGAATAATGGGGAAGAGAGTTCTCTATATGGACCATTTATATATTTATACAGGGTGATCATATCCCCCCTTATACATCTCTTCTCAAGGGGGAATAGATTCAGTTCAGCTAATCTCTCCTCATAGCTGAGCTCCTCCATTCCTTTTATTATTTAGTTGCCTTCTCTGCATTCTCTCCAATTCAACAATGTCCTTTTTGTGAACTGGTGACCAAAACTGGACTGCATATTTCCGATGTGGTCTAAACAATGCTTTGTACAGGGACAGGATTATGTCTCCGTCTCTGCAGTCTATACCTCTTTTATTACAAGAAAGTACTTTACTAGCTTTAGATATTGCAGCTTGGCATTGCATGCTGTTATTAAGTCTATGATCTACCAGAACCCCCAGATCCTTTTCCATGTCTGACTCCCCCAAATGTATTCCCCCTAGACAGTATGAAGCATGCATGTTGTTAGCCCCAAGATGCATAACTTTACATTTCTCAATATTAAATGTCATTTGCCACTTGGCTGCCCAATCAAACAGTACATCCAGGTCTGCTTGTAGATTATGGACATCCTGTATGGACTTTATTCCATTACTTAGTTTGGTTCATCTGCAAACACAGAAATGGTACTTTTAATCCCAAACTCTAAATCATTTATAAAGATGTTAAACAGTAAAGGTCCCAACACTGAACCCTGGGGTACACCACTAATACCCTTAGACCATCCGGAGTATGAATCATTAATTATAACTCTCTGGATGTGATCTTTAAGCCAGTTCTCAATCCATTTACAGATTGACTTTTCTAAACCTATTGACCCTAACTTGCATATTAATTGTCTGTGGGGTACGGTGTCAAATGCTTTAGCAAAGTCTAAGCACACTATATCAACTGCTATTCCACTGTCTACCTGTTTACTTACTTCCTCATAAAAAGAGAGTAAGTTTTTTTTTGACAACTTCAGACTTTCTTAAATCCATGCTGACAATCACTTTGTAATATTATTTTTTAGCAGAAACTCCCCTATGTGGTTCTTTATCAAACTCTCTAGGACCTTTCCAACTATGGACGTTAAACAAACGGGTCTGTAGTTACCTGGTAATGACTTTGCTTCCTTTTTGAAGATTGGAACCACATTGGCCTTATGCCAATCCATCGGGTCCTGGTGCTTTGTCAACTTTAATTTTACCCAGCTGTTTCCCAATCATATCAGTTCTGAGCCATTGTGACTAATTTAGGGCAGTGACAATGCTATTATGAATTTGGGCTTGAGCTCTGCCATTTTTCTTTGTGTACACAGAGCTAAAAAGAAGTGTTTAGCAAATCTGCCTTTTCTTTATCCCCAGATACCAACCCACAGACATCCTTTAAGGGGCCTACATGCTCTGATCTTTTTGCTATTATTATATTTTAAAAAGTTTGGGGGGGTTCGCCTTGCAATCTGTCTTTCATTTTGAAGTTTTGCACATTTTATCAAAAAGATGTTACATCTTTTTTTATATTTTTATAGTTTTTAAATCATGAAGGTGATTCTCCATCTTTATATTTTTGGAATGCCCTTTTCGTGTTCCTTATGGCTTTTTTAACATCAGCTGTGAACCACATATGTTTAAATTTTAGCCTCTTAAACTTATTACTCATTGGAATATATTTTTCAGTTTGCTTTTGTGGAACAGACTTGAAACATTCCCATTTCTGTTCAGTGTTCTTTGAGGACAATATTGTTTCCCAGTCCAAGTCACAGAGCCACCCTTAATAATGGAAAATTTGCTCTCTTAAAATTAAATGTTTTTATTTTTCATGTTTTTGCTTCTTGTTCACAACTTACATTAAATGAAAACTCCTTTTGTTTTAAAACTCCTGTGTTTTCTAGCTCCACTTGATCAAAAAAAGTTAAAAAGTTTTTATTCATGTTTTGATAATAAACTTTAAATTTTTAAATTGGTATAAAAATGACATGGAAAATACGAATTTCAGTATCTGTGAGTTTCAGGATCTATGAAAGGTCTTCCAAATAGTCAATTTTTTGGCTTCCCGCAATTTAACTTTACACTGTATTAAAGATATATGACTATGGTAGGGACTTTAGATTGTGAGACCCTAAAAAGCACCAACATATGTATATGAAATGAGTTGTAGTAGGCAGGGTAAAATTTCCTCTAGAAGTTGTTCACAGGATGATTCTAAACATGTGTGCTCTGTCTACTGTTAGGCTAGAGCAGAGGTTGGCAAACTCCGGCCTTTGGGCCAGATATGGTCTAGCCGGTAGTTTGTTCCGGGCTAACGACTCCTGGCCAATCCAGCCTAATCCCGTCTGGCAGCCCGTGGTGGAGCCGGAAAAAATTGGAGCTGAAGCCGCCGGAGCTCCAGAGCCGCACGCAGTTCTTGAGCTTCCATGTTGTGGCTCCCTTCGCTATTTACCTTGGCCGACATTAACACTTCCGGCGCCGGGGTAATTAGGATACATTCCCTCTCCTCCGTATTCATTGCAGAGGGGAGGGATTTCCCTTCAAGAGGCGTTCCTGGTGGGGGGTGGAGCCATTAGGGTGGGACTCGAGAGAGTATCCGGCCTAGTGTGCTCCTGCCTACCCCTAAAATGGCCTAGTGGCCAAAAAAGTTTGCTGACCTCTGGGCTAGAGTGACCCTAATGTAAACCTGAATAACCACATGTGAATATATGCATGCAAGCCTGCCTTGCATGACTGAGATTTCAGTTTTGAAAATATAAAGTCAGCTATCATAGGGAAAATATGTAGACCCAGGCTGCCACTGACCTGACCTGAGTATAGGAATTCTGACTTTTTTCTGATGCATGTTTTAAATTGGTGTTTCTCAACCAGGGTTCATCCAGAGGTTGCTAGAGGTTCCTAAGGCCATAAGATGTTTGTGCCTCTGAGGTCAGTTTTAGTGACATCATTGATCTATTCTTCCCAATGGCCCTCCATTTAAGAGGCTTTCCTAGTGATCACTACACTAATGTACTGTGAGCTGTGGATAGAGTAACTATAATAGGGGTTCTCTGAAGACCTGAAAGTTATTTCAAAGGGTTCTACCATGTTTAAAAGTTTATAAAACAGTGTTTTCGACCATTACACGTTCCATGTTTTTAATTACAAAAAAGTCTGACAAACCCTATTTAATTGACTATGTGAGTAATTGAGTATGTGTGTTTTGAATAGGATTGAAAAAATAGGATTGAGTTTATCTATTTATAACATGTATAGTATTAAATCACACTACAGAAAAATCAAATTAAAATGAATTAGGAAGAAAACGCAGTGTTGGCTCTTTTAAGTCCATGGTTTTCTTTAATTTAGTCATTTTTAATTTACAGCACTACACAACACAACACTGACTTTAAGTGATTCATTAATCCACATGATACAGTCCTTTACTTACCAAGGACAACTAAAACCAAAAAAAGTGGATTAAGCAATAGTTTATTTTTAAATTCACCAAATAGTCTCTAGTGGGAAGTTTTCTAGGTGTACAGTATGTGTTTTCAATGGCAGTGACTTCTTGACTTGACAATATTTGGTGAATATCAGATTCACTGCTTTATAAATAGACCCCCTGGTGTGCTGCAACACAACACAATATAAACCACTGCATGCACTTTTGTCACAGAGGATAAAAAGTAAGTCTATCAACATTTGATTTCAAGAGGATTATGACGCCACAGAGCATCTGTTGAAGAAACTAGTCTTTCTCCCACATGTGAAAGAATAATTGAACTTCATCCTACCAGCTATAAATAGCCTGTACATGAGTTGCTGTTGTGTTTTTAACCCAGAGGATAAACCATGTTCTGTCCGTATTATCTTGTGCATATTTACCAATACACTGCCATGTACCACAAATGGTATGTTAATGATGCAGTTCTGCTCAATGTTACAATTGTTACATTGTTACAATGTTACAAAAAAAGCAAGTGTGTCAACAAAAAGCAAAACATGCATTAAAATATCTGTAGCTAGTTATGAGAAACCTGCCATAAGTGACAAATATAGGCTGCTACAACTAACTTCTCGTCCTGAAAATGCTTGTTTTTTGGCTAATCATATGACTTCAATACAGCTTCAACTAAATTTTTAAAATAAAGGTCAGCAATGGCAACCTACATATTCAAGAGAGTAAATGGTTCTTTTAAAATACAGCTCAGTTGTGTATAAAGGTTGACAAAACATTTGTCTACACTCTATGACTTAAATTGATACCTCGGCTCACAAATTGCACTGCTTACAAATTTTTTTTTCACTGTTTAAGAGACCCGGCTAACAAATATGGACCCAGCTAACAAATGCTAGCAAAAAAAAAAAAAGAGCGGGAAGTAAGACGCCTGATAACATACTACATGACGAATGTACAGTACGTCCTGTATACTGTATCAGAAAGTGAGTGAGAGACATCGCTTACATATAAATGGGGATTCCCTGCTGCTTGTGTGCAGGACGGAAGCTTGATGGGGGGAGGGGGCGGTTTGCATGACTTGCAGAAGAAATCTTTTGCTAAACACTGCTGAGGTTGTGGGTGATCTTAGGGGGGGAGCTCTTCTACAGCCTCTTGTAACTCTTTAAAGACAAAGACTCTGCAGTTGTTTTTTTGCATATCCAAGAACAGCTTGCTCCAGAAGTTAATTAATGTCTAGGCTCCATAAAGTTTTTGTTGCTTTATTTTTTTTGCTTTGTTTGTGATTAACTCACAGTGAAGATTTTTTTACAGTAACTGACACCACGCTGCCTAATACATTGAGACTGTTAAAATTGGGAAGTTGTTCATCTCAGCCTTTGGTGAGTTTATGACCTTTTATATTGTGCTTTTCACTATTTTTATAAAACCTATCTTTAAATTGTGGCCAGCATCCAGAACAAATTAAATGATTTTCTATAGAAACCTATAGGAAATTATGTTTCGGCTAACAAAAATGTCGGCTAACAAATGTGATTCTGGAATGAATTATCTTTGTTAGAGGAAGATCACTGTATACACATGCAATATGTTCAAGATGTGAAGAATCTATAAAAACCTGACTCATTCTAATGTCAAACCTTTATAATGTTTCTGTTGTTATGGAGACCCAAATGATGTGTTTATAGCGGTCTTTACGCAGGTAGATGCTTATAGAGGTAGGTATGTTCCTTGATAGAGGCTCGAGGTTTAATTTTCTTTGATATCCGGAGCTTATTGCTTATATAATGTGTACCGTACATAAACCTAATATACAGTATCTGCCCTGACAAAAATTTTACTGGGATTGTGTTGTGTTAGGCACCCAGCGTTCTAGTCTTATTTATACCTCCCTGATTCCGGACTCTGGTTGCTGGATCTTCAGCCTTGTTACCTGAGATTTACTAATTACACTCTGCCACATAATGCCTTTTTGGATTGTTTGTCTGCCGCAAGCCCTGACCCTGTGTCTGGAATCTAGACTACGCTTGTCTGTCACCTGCCCTGACCTGTGCCAAAACCCTGTGTTCCGCTCGCCCCTTGTGGAGCCTGGGGGCCGCAACCTGGTGTTCTCTCTGCTGCAAAGTAGTCTGGTGGCCACTGGAGTCACCAGCCCATCATCCCCTGCAGGGTGCTCTGATTAAGATCGGAGGACACTTAGACTCTATTCCCCAGGTAATCCTGTGTCACCTGCCAGGTGGTGTAGCCCTAACAGAAGGATCCAGCCAGAAACATGCAAGCTTCCGGGGCAGTTCTTCATTAGAATAACTACGTAGGCAGTATGCTACTTTTTTAGCTTGCTTTAATGAACTATGGGGTAAACCCATGATTTCTGACTTCTCCTGTAAATCTGAACTGATTTACCCCAAGATTCACAACAGTTACACAACATTATTTCTACTCTGGCACTGCACAGTTCATGCACTGAATGCACTGAATACACTGTGCCAGTTGCCTCCACCTCTGCAGGATAGCAGACAGACACTGATCATTTATTTACTGTAGTTCTCAGACTAATAATAAATAATAATTGTATTTTTACTAATAATAAAATTTAGGTTTCAAATTAGGTTTCACACTTTATCACAGAAAAAAATGCTGTTTCCTGTCTTTTTTCAGTTTTATTAGGGTGCACTATGTGTTAAGCCAGGGGTCAACAAACTTTTTTGGCCAACAGGCCATTTTAGGGGTAGGCTGGACTCTCTGTTGAGTCTGTTGAGCCCCGCCCTAATGGCCCCGCCTCAACCAGGAACGCCCCCTGAAGGAAATTCCCTCTCCTCCGCAATGCATATGGAGGGAGACAATGTTCCCTATTTACCCTGGCCGGCGAAAACACTTCCGCAGGGCTAATTAGGGAATATTCCCTCTCCTCTGTATGCATTGCGGAGGAGAAGGAATTCCCTTCAGGGAGCCACAGTAAGAGGAGGTTCAGGAGCCGCATGTGGCTCCGGCAGCTCCTTTAGACCAGATACAGCTTAGCCGGTAGTTTGGTCCAGCCTAATCCCGGCCGGACCA
Organism: Pyxicephalus adspersus; assembly: GCF_032062135.1. Lineage (NCBI taxonomy): Eukaryota > Metazoa > Chordata > Amphibia > Anura > Pyxicephalidae > Pyxicephalus > Pyxicephalus adspersus. Next base: position 71,737,451 of record NC_092865.1, on the reverse strand, counting down.
AACTACCGGCTATGCTGTATCTGGCCTAAAGGCCAGAGTTTGCTGACCTCTGTGGGAAGCCTTGGACAGACATCACATTTCTGTCATTGGAAGCAATCTTTCTGACCATTTCCAATAACAGGAGAATGAATGAGCACTGTACATACAATGCTTTTCTGTGGAGGGGTAGGACAAGCAAATGCTACCCTGTTGTGCGCCATATGAAAGTACAGTAGTAGTCCCTGCTTAGTCGTTCATTGATCCTCTAGGACAGATTAATAAATGACATCAGGAGACCACCTAACATATGCAAGATTTTCACCAAATATAACCACAATCTTCTGTCTTAAATTTAAAATTTAGACACACTTAGCTACCACTATAAAGTGACTACATATATATTTATGTTACTTTAATTGTGATTTTTTAAAATAATAAAATAATACACACATCAAGCAGGAAAATACAGACACTGACTATATTTTCTATGTAGTATATGCTTTCAGTTTGTGCTAATTTGTGGGAAAGTAGAACAATATTATTGCTAGGAATAGATGTGACAGGCAAGGATCCACATCTTGTTTTATAATAGAACTACAACAGGTCTAATACATTATTTAGAAAAATGACAGTAAATTTTAATGTACCAGAACACTGGCTCACTTAGGAATTTATTTTTCAACAACGCTTGGGCATTCATTCCATTTTATCTTATTTAACTTGCTCATCACTTTAGTGTTAGTTTTTATAACAATTTAGTATTATGAAAAGAGTGAAAATTCACTTGCCTCATAAAGTGCAGCTAGACACATAAAAACTTTCTATTTTTCTATTGTTAAAAAATTTTATGGTAAAGCCGCTCTTGCTTATGATGCCATACTATTGACATATGATGGGGATCCTTATTGAAGTTTATCACAGATGATGGTGAAATGTTTAATTTTAGAGACAACTGAGGAGCTCAATGATTTATGTGACTGTTCATGTAGACTCTTTCACAAGGAGGAAATGCAAGTCTGGTAGCAGTCTATGTTAAAAACATGTTCACAGCTATAAAATGCGTGAGTTATGAATGAGTGATTTAATTTACCGGTAGTTTATAAAAGTTGATGGTTGCAGAGGGGTGGCAATTGTTGTGCATTAACTAATATCAGTCACTTTGACTGGTGCCCTTAGGCCCTGACAATGCTGCCAGTTATCTGGCATGTTTGTTTTGGGCAGTTTTATTTTCCTATTCAGACATAAGAAGGGTATACCTAAACATGGCACAGCCGTTCTCACTGGCAGGAAAGTGTACATGGGGAACCAAGGTAAGAACAGCCAGGTATGCCCTTAGGCCAAGTTATTTTCTGTGTATATATATATATATATATATATATATGTATACTGAAGGATTGCTACATAGCTGCCTCTTTTGGGTTGTGCCACTAGGAACACAAAAGTAATACTATTCCCAGTAGAGTGGTTTGTGATGTCCATTATTTTTATGTTAATTATTGGCTGCTCTGAGGTTATTTTAAAGCAGGTGTACTTGCCTCAAATATTGGATATACTCTGCTCAGCAAACACATGTGTTTGGTCTGCCTGGAGATCAGTTGTGGTAAGCCTTACCATGGGGTTTGTTAACTCTTCAACATAAATGATTGAGTTTCAATACTAAAGCTTTGTCCTGCTGCTGTTAGTCACTAAATGGGGTCAGTTGGATGGCTAAAGGAAAGGTACTTGCTATTGTTAATTTGGAAAGTTGAAGAGAAGCACTGGTCATGTCATTATTTTTTTATGTTATGCTGCAAAAAGCTGTTTTGGTGTTGCAAAATAAACTGACTTTTGAACTATCTGTATGAACTTATGTGGTGCAAACCCTATCCCACAGAACATTACAATTTTTCTTTGTGGCTTCTTTAAATGGATTGTATACTTTATGCTAAAACTGCCCCATTTTCTCATCTTAGAAAATTTGTGGTAAGTGCAACATATATGTCACGAAATTGTAGGTGATAATATACAGTTCTTTTAAACAGCTGTGAACTACTTACAGACCCAAATTAGAGCTGCAGACCACCAAAATTTTCTTTGGGACCACAGGTTGGGGACGGCTGATCTACCCGAATTACCTAACTGCATGTTTTTGGGATGTGGGAGGACACTGGAGTACCAGAGAAGAAGCCCATGTAGACACAGGGAGAACATACCACCTGTAGATAGGGATTCCTGGCCAGGATTTGAACCTGTGACCTGCAATGCTGCAAAGGCGAGAGTGCTAACCTCTGAGCCTCCGTGCTGACCCACATGGTAAAGAATACCTTAGCTTAAACAGTAGAGCATTTATATATTATAGGGTACATTATAGGGTGCCTAAAAAGTACCCTAAATATTGTACCTTTTGTCATGAATTTTTCTTGAAAAATAACAGTACACATCTTCGTATGTAAGGATGTCTAGGCAGTCTTTCACCTACGCATGTTTGCCTCTGGTCTCGGGGGAACCTGGGATGATATTTGGTGCTGCCACTACTATGCTGCTCACTGTTCTCCTTGTTGGAGACAGTGCCACGGCTGCCTTGGCACAGAGAAGGAATTTTACATGTAGGAGTGGTCAAAGATTTAACGGCGTCAGTGTCAGATGATGGTGCCAAGTTTACGCAAAATGTCTAGAGGAGTATTCTTTTTTTTTGCTTAATAAGGCAATACCAATGTATGTATGGATATGTGGTTGAAAAAGTACCAATGTATGCCATCAGTAAGATCTAATGTTTGTTTGTTTAAATCTGTTAGAAAAGTAAAAATGTGTCCCGTGGGATTTACACACTTTTTCACGTTTGTGTCATTTGTACAAGTTTTATATATATATATATATATATATATATATATATATATATATATATATACATATATATATATATATATATATATTTTACGGCTCTGACCTCCAGGTCTGGCATGTTGACCCAGCAGCTGACGCGTGGTAGGGATGGCTCATTTATGTGTGCATGTCAATACTCTGTTAGTATTCCTCAAATGTAAGTGTTCCTCCGCTATCTGACCATTTCAATGCTTCTCTGTCTCTAGCTCTGAAGTGTCAGGCTCGAACTGCCAGCATTGATGGAAAATTAACAGCGTCAGCATATTGATTCCACCCATGTTGTGTTGTTATAGCCTCAAGACAAACAGAGACATCAACAGAGGCAAAAGCTAAAAGAAGGGGTAGCTGGGAATTTCAGAAACAAGGGAAACAGGACTGATATCCCAAAACTGATGAAAAATATAGTCATGCCTACAAAACACAACTGAGAATAAGCTTTCATTTTGTATCATATTTTAAACCCAAAGCCATGTGGATTCTAATTGATAAGTATAGGTAAAATAAATATTATTCCTCCAGCTTTGATATACTAAAAGTATGGATATATAACAGCTACCAAAACTAATGGGAGCATTTTAGGAGAAGAGGTATAAACTCAGGATTAGGTTCAAAAGTACACCTTTATCTCTAAATATATACGGAATAATAATTTACTTGATTCTGGTGCAGCACGTAGACCCAATAAAGTCTACATTTTTATAATGTATATATACCACTTTAAAAAATCTCTGCCCTTCTGTTTTTCTTCCACTCATTACTAATTCTATTCTTTGTTGCACTTGTTCCCATGTTACATAATTGTAATTACCATAACCTCCTTTACACTGTCAGTCAGTAAGATCGTTTTTTTGTCATACAATGTCCAGTGGGGTTTCCAGTGTAGCTGATTATGAACCATTGCCCTGGTAATTGTTATAACATGATGACAGAGCAAGTAGATCACAAAAAGTAGTGTGAAACTACTAAATCAATATTATAATTGGAATGCTCAATACATATATATGATATGGGTCAGTCTGGAATTTTACATTAAAAAGGAGCATGAGAGTATAAGACTTTCAGTTTAAAGAATTTATCAGAAGTTTTAATAAATGAAGTCAGTCTGACCCATGAGGAAGCCATGTCTGTAGCTGTAGGTGATGCTATTTGCTCACAAAGCTGGTTCCTACCACCAGCCACTTATAGGAAATCAATATAACAATGCATATAGGAAAGCGTAGAGCTGTCACCATCAGAAACCCTCAGCCTGACCTCTAGAAGTATCCATTTTCTATGTACACAGTATATTGGAGTTCTCCCTATCCAATGTCACTTTTTTGCCTTGCGAGCTACTTTTAAAATGACCAAGTCAAAATGATCTACTAACAATAAAAATGCTAAACATATATTTATTTATATATATACTGAGTATGACAAAAAAGTGACTGAAGCTAATGAGACTTTGAATGGCAGAACATTGCACAGACATTGCACTACACGACTATGGTAACAGGAAAGCTACAGTTCACTTAGGAGAATGGTGTGCTGCACAAGAAAAAGAACTTCTAATCTGTACAAAGGTATCTCGGTAATTGAACCCTGACCCTGAAATGACCTGGCTGCCCAGCACTGCTCACTTCAGACTGTCCTCCCGCCCTCTCTGGCTCCCTCTTCACTCCCCGTTCTTACATGAGCCTTGGACGCAAAGTTCCTGGTGTTTTCTGATGAAATCAGGGAAGGGTAAGGCAGGCTCTGCGATCAATTCGTGTAACCTTTGCAATCGACCAGTAGATCACAAACGATGTGTTTGGCATATATATGTGTTTGGCTGCTATAGAGACTCCAGCCAAATTTAAATTTTTTTCTCTCCTGGTCAAGCTACTGTGCTCCCCCTCCCCCTAGCACACACCAGCAGTATTTGATTGTGTCACACACCATAGGAGCTGTTCCACATGAAGAAAATAATCCAAACCCTTACATAGTTAGGTTTAAAAAAGACATAAATCCATCAAATTCAACCACTAGGGGAATAAACATAAAAACCATAAAAAACATAAACCAGATAAAAACCCTATAATACATTGTTGATCCGTACTGTGAAGAATCCCTTCCTTATTCAGAGATAACATTTCTTTTCCTCCAGATATAGAGCACCCCCTTGTTCTTTGTAATGATCTCAAAGTGAATAAGGGGGAAGAGAGTTCTCTATATGGACCATTTATATATTTATACAGGGTGATCATATCCCCCCTATACGCCTCTTCTCAAGGGGGAATAGATTCAGTTCAGCTAATCTCTCCTCATAGCTGAGCTCCTCCATTCCTTTTATTAGTTTAGTTGCCCTTCTCTGCACTCTCTCCAATTCCACAATGTCCTTTTTGTGAACTGGTGCCGAAAACTGGACTTCATATTCCAGATGTGGTCTGACCAATGCTTTGTACAGGGACAGGATTATGTCTCCATCTCTGCAGTCTATTCCTCTTTTAATACAAGAAAGTACTTTACTAGCTTTAGATATTGCAGCTTGACAATAATAACATGTCATTTTCATTAGATATAATTTTATATGGGCTTTGTAGTATTTTTGATGCAGATTTCAAATCTGTGTTCAGTTTTTCTCTAGCATGTCTAGTTTTTGTGATGCAGCTAATTATATATTGTATAAAATTTGTTATAAATAGCCTTAACATATTACAACATTTACCAACAGTTTTCTTTTTTTAAGGTTAGAGACCGCACTAACTGCGATTGATTTCATTTGTCATCATGCCTTTGCAACCATGCAGTTGTTCCAATGGACTGCGTGACTGGCTAAATCGGCGTAAAGCAGCAATGCCATTTGCAATCTCGATAATGTGGAGAGAACCGCAAGACTATCTAATTGACCGCTATTTTTGCTACGTCAACAAAAGTAGATTCTCAGGTAAAACTAAGCACAAAACTGTATATCCCGGCCTCGATTCTGCAATTGGGCCTGTTCCCCATGATGATTCATTGTCAGTTCCGATACCGCCACATGATGGACTTGCTTCTGTAGAAGGTGATGAGGAATGCACTGGAGTTGCAGCCAGTTACAACCCCGAATTATCTGATCCTGACTACTTGGCCGATGAAGATGCAGAACCAGAGACCTTTACACAAGCAGCGCTGAATGATCTTGTTCGTGATCTAAATTTCTCCAAAGACAAAGCAGAACTTCTTGCTTCAATGCTTAAACAGAAGCACTTGCTTGCAATGGGTGTAACTGTAACTCACTACAGAAAACGAAATCAAAACTTGACAACGTTCTTCACTCGTGATGGCTCACTGTGCTACTGTCATGATATAAATTCACTCTTTAACAGTTTGTCACAAGAGCATGTTCCATCTGAATGGCGTATCTTCATTGATTCCTCTAAAAGAAGCTTGAAAGCAGTCTTACTGCATAATGGTAATTCCAAACCAAGTTTACAGATTGCCCAATCCGTTAACCTAAAGGAGTCCTATGACAACATGAAGTTACTACTTGAAGCAATCCAGTATAAAACACACCAGTAGAACATTCATGGGGATCTAAGGGTCATTGGCTTGCTGATGGGAATGCAAGGAAAATAAAATATTGCTGTTTCCTATGCCTGTGGGACAGCCGATCAACGGGAGACCAATTATGTCAAGTGTGATTGGCTACCAAGAGATACCTATAAGCCCAGAACAAGCAGTGTCAACTTTCTGCCTCTGGTTGATCCGCATAAAATATTTCTGCCACCTCTCCATATCAGGTTAGGCTTGATGAAGAACCTTGTAAAGGCCATGAGTAAATCAAGCGCCATGGGTTTTCAGTACCTTGTTGAGAAGTTTCTAAACATAAGCACTGCAAAAATGAAGGAAGGGATATTTATAGGGCCACAGATCGCCTGTTTTGCAGGATGATTTTCAATCAATCTCTCTCAGCAGCTGAGCTAGAAGTTTTGGATGAATTCAAGTGGCTGTGTGAAAATTTCCAGGCCAACAATAAGTCTCCTGCATACAAGGAAGGAGTTCAGAATCTGCTTGATTCATACCAGAAACTGGGTTGTCCCATGTTATTAAAAATACATTTCTTGCACTCACATCTAGAATTCTTCCCGGAAAATCTTGGTATGGTGAGTGAGGAACAAGGAGAACGTTTTCACCAGGACATTCAGTTAATGGAGCTCCGCTACCAAGGTTTCTAGAATGAAAGTATGATGGCTGACTACTGCTGGATGCTGTACCGCGACAATCCAGACAAAGAGTACAGAAGAAAATCATACTCTAAGCATTTCTGAAGAAACAATGATACCTGACTGACACTGTTCAATAGATTTATACCACAGTGTGCCTTATTTTACTTCACACTGAAGATGTATTAACATTAATTTCAATAGTGCTTTTATTTTTTTGTACAAAATCCTAGACTTGACCTGCATGGCTTTTTAGGAAATCTTTTTTTGGTTACTAGATTTATTGCCTTTTGTATACATTAGAAACCGTTACATTTATTTCAAATCTCATAATACACTAAACAAGAGGTGGACATGCCACCAGCGGACACTTGGAAAGCAGAGGGATGATCAGTATGCTCCAACTGCTTCATTGTCCAATCAGCAGTTTGGGACTGTCCCTTGACTAATGATCTTTAGGAAACTGTGTTCTTTTTACAGTAAAGTTCTGGTAGGAGCATTGGGAACTCAGGTATACCAGCATAAAATTTAAAATCCTCTGTCAAATAAAACATATTTTGTTGCATTTTAACTACTCTATTTGGTTGCTAGTAAAATGAAATGTATGAACATAGATCTGAGCCCTAAATTGCTTACATTTTATTAAACTATATCACAAAAGTTAAACATTTCACTCATGTCCCAGTTTTCCATGCTGCTTATATATTTTTTTTAAAAAACATGAATACGTTTAGTCTATCCCTGTTGTTTTTTATGGATTCCAAAATGGAGAAATAACTATGCAAGCTACAGTATATAGAATTTGTCTGCACCCACTAAGATCGCTAAATTTATTCCACTGGCTGGTTTTTACTTACTGGAAATGTCTCTAGGGAATACAGAACAAGAACCCCCTTCTAAAAAGGCTGTGTGAGCCACCCAGTGAAATTTTCAGGGGTGAAAATGACAGTATTACAGTGTGTATGCTACAAAAAAGAGGACGGGAATATTTAGGGGAAACAAAATTCACATAACGTGACTTCGTTGTACAGATCATTATGGTACATTCAAGACAAATAAATGTTTGAAAAAATATTTTATTTGAAAATGGCTATGTACATTAAAATACAAAATAAATGGGAAGTTAGGTTTTATTTTTGTATATTTTTATATGAACATTGACACATTAGAGATGATTAGTGTGCTTTTTCTTCAATGTGAGCTCCATATTGGTACTAACACTATCTCGGGTTGGCTAAGGTGTTGGCCAGGTGGCCTTTTTAAACATAGTAGGTCGTATTATCATATTTTTTAGCCTAGTTCTTCATAAAACAATTTTGCACTAAATGGCACACTGTAAAAGCTAATATCAGAATAGCGTGTATGGCTCATATAAGATATGTACTTTTTTCTCTCTCCAAAATTCCTTCTTCTCACACCCAAAGTTGTAGGGGATATAGGAATAAGGGGGAACTACCCTGATGTCTAAGGTTTATACTCTTAAAGCAGTGAATGTATTATTCACAAAACATTAACAGATTCATTGTAATTTGCAAAAGACATGCAACAGGAAGATTCAATTGCAGTGAAGATTTTGAAAAAAAAAAACACATCCACTGCTTTATAAATATATCACATTGTGTTCATTTTAAATATTGCTAATACATAAAGAGACTCTGAAAGTTTCAATACAAAGGAGTCAGGCAAAAACGAATGTATATATTTTTGTCTCCAACTTTCTGTCCAGTAGAATGTTGCACTAATTTGCTATGAAGTCAAGGATGGAGTGTAGGAAAGTGTTACAATATCCATCAAGTTTACTTTCACAGTCTTTATGTGAAACTACTGTGAAATCAGGACCAGAACTAAGAGAAACAGGGGTCACAAGGACAAAAACACCAACAACTATTAAAATTGCAGTGAGAGTCAAGAGCTACGTACACATGTCAGATTTCTGTCACTGAAAATGATCTTTCATGATTATTACCAGTGACAGAAGAATAAATGAGCACTGTAAACACAACAAGGTTCCGTTATATTAACGGAAGAATATCAAAGGACCATTGTACAAATGTCAATTTTTTTTCTCTAACGCTAATATTAATACGATTACTGTAGTGTTGATTTTTATAGGCTGTTCATTTACATGCAATACAGTGTGGTCAGAGGTTGTGCGCTGCTCTACATAGTGAATAAGCAAGATTTATTTTTCTACTTATACACGTATTTTCTTTCTTTCAGGTCATGTCTGGCTCTGCTGTTTCTCGTCTCGTGCCTAAACAATCCTGATTCATTTTGTTATATCTGTGGCAGTGCCACCATTCCCAGTCAAATGGCGAACATCAGCACATTTGTAGAGCAAGCCTATTTGGCATATTTCAAAGTTAAACTTGGTGATCAAGATCAGTCTTGTGCCCGTCATAAGGTTTGCAAACAGTGTCAAAAGTTTACGGATGTGGACAAAGGGAACACGTGATAAGATGCCATTTGGTATACCTATGGTTTGCCGAGAGCCAGGAGATCATTTCAGTGACTGTTACTTTTGTATAGTGAAAACTTCAGGATATAACAAAAAATAAATGTAACATAGAATATCCTAGTCTACCATCGGCTATACACCCAGTGGCTCATTCAGATGAAATCCCAGTGTCGGTTTTCGTTACACTACCCTCTCTTGTAGAACATGATTATGGTGATGAACTAGGTGACAACAGTGATGAAGAGTTTGAAACTGAAGAGGACTCTGTTCGTAAGGTATATGATCAGCATGAAGGCTTCAGAACTCCTAGCATCAAAACTGCTTGGGAAAAACTTACTTGAAAAAGGAACAAAGATATCGTACATTCGAACCAGAGAAATTGCATTTCTGCAGTACTTTAGAACTGACAGTGCCATAACATACCTGGTTTAATGAAGGAGTTGGGAATTCCAATCTATAACTCAACTGAATGGCGACTGTTCATCCATATCTCAAAGCAGAGCTTAAAGTGTGTCCTCCTTCACAATGGCAATATATTTGGGTCAGTCCCAACTAGCCATTCTGTTTCTCTTTGTGAATAACATGCAGACATAAGGAGAGTCATTGAGTTGTTGCAATATCACTAACACAATTGGGTCATCTCTGTTGACCTTAAAGTATCCCTGTTATCTGTGCATGTAAGATAGCAGAGCTTGTGAGAGGCATTGGGTGGAAAGGAAAGAAAGGGCAAAAAGATCAGCCCTAAAACCAGGTGATCCAAACATTCTACATGTGCCACTTGTTGATAGAAAGAATAATATATTCCGTCTCTGCACATGAAACTGGGTCTGATGAAGCAGTTCGTTAAAGCTTTTCCAACTGAAGGAGACTGTTTCAGGTACCTTATTTTGGCATTTCTTAGCCCGTCATTTGAAAAAATAAAGGCCAGTGTGTTTGATGGTCCACAGATTCGGCAGCTCATAAAAGGTGACATCAGGACAATGTCAGAAGTCAAAAAGAATGCTTGGTTACTATTCAAAGCCATTGTCAAGGACTTTCTTGGAAACATACAAGAAAATAATTATGCATAAATTGTCCAGAAACTCTTGGAGAGCTACAAAATGCTTGGTTGCAATATGAGCATCAAGGTACATTTTCTGCATATTCATCTTTCTAACTTCCTTCCTAATGATTCCACCAAGATTTGAAGGTCATAGAGTAGAGTAACAATAAACCCTTTGTAAAAAATAAAGAAATTTAAATAAACATTACATTCAAGTTATTATTTCATTATTTTTAATTGTATGTAAAATTTGTATGTTTTTTGACAAAAATGGAGGATACCCTGTATCGTAAAAACTGCATGTGATAGCAAAAAAACAGGGTCATTTCTGGATTCACCACCCAAAAATTAGGGAAAAAACAAGTGTAAGATCTAACTCAACAAAAAGTGTATTCCCCAGTGTAAATATAATCCGACATGTGTACATAGCCTAACCTTTTGACACTCTAAATAAAGGCTTATGTTACTGTCTCTAGCCTTGTAGTAGAGGTTTTTCCGGACAGAAAGTAAAATAAGTATTCCAATAATGCCATACACAACAACTAAAATATGGTTTAGGACCTAATGGCAAACAGGTAAAAGAAACTATAACTTTGCAGATGCTGGGCTTTAATACTTTTCCTACTATACACAAGCCTAAATACACATTATTTACATAAAAATTTACTAAAACCCTGAAACAGTTTATAAATGTGAAAGCAGAACACCTGTAGGAAAAACAATATTAGTTGCTGTTTTTTTTAATGGTTTTTGTTCCAATTGTTATTGTGAATTGAAATGTAATTTTTGCTTAACAGCTTGGTCTGCATTCATGTATAGCAAAGAATAATTGAAAGCATAAAAATACACAAAAAATACAAATATGATCATTACATGTGTTGGCTGTCTAAAGTTCTAATAATACAACCCCTTTCGCAATATTTGCCCTTTAAAATGGATGTTAAGTTTGTATGCTGTTAAGACATAGCTTGTAATTAATGCTTATCACTACATGCATATTTTTTACCACCTGTTACAGAATCAAGCCTTAATTAGAATGCAATGCTGAGAGATAAATTACCAGCCTTGGGTAGAAAATCTAGACTTTTAGGAGATGCTTAGGTTTTGAAAAGACTGTGCAGCTTTTCCTAATAACCAGTCTATACATACATGATGAAAAGATCATGACACTTTCTTTTGGATCAGAAAATAACCAAAAACTGTTCTCTAAAATTAATATAACCTAATTTTAGGTTCTCTATCATTTTATCACGAGCAGTACTCAGAAATAGTGCTATTGAAAATTAGATGTATTCTGGTGTAAACCACTAATTAACACAATGGCCCTGATTTATTTAAGCTCTTCAAGGCTAGACAGGATACACTTTCATCAGTGAAGCTGGTTGATCCAGCAAACCTGGAATTGATTCCTTAAAAGTAATTTGCTATTTGATGGCAAATGTTTTGAATCCTGGACCAGATCCACTCCAGGTTTGCTGATGAAGTGTATTCTCCCCAGCCTTGGAGAGCTTTAATAAATCGGGCCCACTATGTTTAAATATTCTAAATTGGATAATTAACAATAAGTACCAGGGAACTTTATCCACAATTCAATAATGAGAATTAATTATATCTGCCTAAATATTTGTAAATGTGTCCTTTTGTATTATTCATCACTATCATGACTCTCAATATTTCTGAACAATGCAATCCTGTTTAGGTCAAACAGATCTGCACACAAATATTCAAGCAATTAAAGAATGTGTGAATCACATATTCTTCCAAATCAACCATCACTAGGGATAACAAACACTGCCTGTGGCTTTAGGCTTCCTAGTCAAAGCTATATTTTTAAAGGTACAATATGAACATTACAGTTTAATTATGCATATGGAATGTTTCAAATGCTCCCACATAGTTCCTAAATCTTGCTAAAGAAAACACAATACAGTTAAATTTAAATTCACTTGCTAACCATATTTCTTAAAAGGAAATTCAAAGTAAAAATGTAATTCATTGAAAAAAAAATGTAAAGTTGCGGCTATGATTTACCTTAACAGTACATTGGCAGCCTTCATATTGGACTCCACAAAGTTATTAAATGTTGTTGTTGTATAACACCTCTAAGAGTTAGGAAGGCCTCTTGTAACTATATCAGCCATATCCCTAAACCAAAAATGAGCACTAGTGCACAGCAAGAGGGAGGTTGCGGTTTAAGTAATTTTAAGTTAAGACATCCGTGCTCAGTGTAAAAATATTTTAAAACATGTAGGCCCTGAACCAAAAAACTTATTTGTTGCTGTTTATTCACAAACTAGAAATTGTTGATAGTTGATATAATAAAACTGCAACACAGTCCTAACTGTTCATGTAAAACCATAACTCTATCTCTGTTTCAGCATATATTCATCTCCAAATTCCAACATTCCCTGTTCCTAAATTCTTCCTGATCTGAATTTCTCAAGTTTGGGATTAAAATTACTATTTCTATGTTTGCAGATGACACCAAACTATGT
>NC_092865.1:71719801-71722711 GCF_032062135.1 Pyxicephalus adspersus | reverse complement strand
TACTTGTTAAGTTAGCACATCATTTGTAGTTTACTTTCCTAGAGGCAGGGTGCCAGAATTCTGAGGTGCTCTGGAGTAAAAGCATTGTATTGCTTCCCTATTCAAGAATCGAATCCCACACATTGGGCCTGATTTATTAAAGCCCTCCAAAGCTGGAGAGAATACACTTTCTTTGGTGAACCTGGGGGATCCAGCAAACCTGCAAATGATTTAAAAAAAAAATGACTTGGTATTTGTAATCAAATGTTTTCAATCCTGGACCAGATCCATTCCAGGTTTGCTGGATCACCCAGCTTCACCGATATACTGAAAGTGTATCCTCTCCAGCCTTGGAGAGCTTTATTACATCAGACCTATTGGTTTGTGGCACTGAATGGCACAGAATGAGAACAGGGCTATGTGTGAAAGATCAATCTGCTCCGTATGGTTTATTCCAGGACAAGTGTCAGTGTTTAGGGAATCCATTGGTGCCAGAATTTAACCCACCTAAACATTGGGCCTAATGAAGAATCCTTCAGTCCTTTAATGGGCCGGTTTGACTTGTGTAGGTGCTAATATTCATTTCTTTATTACAAAATCCCTAAGGAACAATTTTCAGCACCTTAATGAATCCATACTGCAAACAATTTAGGCCAGCGGTCACCAACCGGTGGTCTGTGGAAAATTTTGGTGGTCTGTGGCTCTGGCCGGTGCACCTCGGAGCGGAGTCAGAAGAAGGACCCCGCTGGAGGAGCGCACTGCCCAGAGCTGTGGACCATGTCCCCTGTACAAATCCCTTGCTCGGGAAATGGGCGAGCTGTTTTCAGGGACCACTCTCCCAATGCAGGCTCAGATATGCGATAGGGAAGTGGGCAAAGTTATGCCATCATGACCTCACTATGGGAGAGGTTTCTCCCCTTTGAGTGACACCCGGCTCCCCGCGCAGTCAGGAGCCGGTAATTTTAGTAGTCCGTTGGACCAAAAAGGTTGGCGACCACTGATTTAGATTATTCCTAATGCGAAAGGAAGGAAATAAGGGTAAATTTCCACTGAGGACTGCTGTCCCTTTGACAATTCTATGATAGGATTTTTCTTATTTTAAAGAGGCTACTTATTTTCTGTAAAGTCAGAGTAAAGTCACAGATTCCCAGTGATACTCAAGATGCAAAACAAATATATGAATTGTTTATCCTATCCAATGCAAAACTGAAACTAAAAAGTTTCTACATACATTCTGAGGTATATACATCTATATATATCTTTTTAGAGTCAATGCTAAAAGGAGATAGAAAAACATAATTGAGGAACATTTTCAGGGATTGATTAAATCAATTGCACAGCTGAACCAACCAAGACTATTTTGCTCCTAAGATACCCTCGTGACCTGGTGACAATAACTTGTAAAGCTCAGAATACTCTAAGCTCTGGCTCAGGAACAGGAAACATGTGACGCCAAGTTTTGCAATAGAGTTATAATGCCAAAGTATTTTTCTAAATCTTTTCTGGACTTGTTTCTTAAAAATGTTTGCAGGGCTGAGCGGAGGGACTTGAGTTAAATATATATAATGTCTGGTGTTTACAATAGTCTTAAAAGTTGAAAGAATTCATTAAAAATAAAAATGGTCTGCTGGTTGGTTAATTCATAGCTAAATATATATAATGTCTGGTGTTTACAGTAAGAATTTAGTGGGGTCTGGGCAAATTAGCATGGCCAAAGCTGGTGTCAGATAAGCTAAGCAGATAAGAAAAGAAGAGTGCAGAACGATTGGTCAACAACGCCAGTGAACGAGTACTCTTGCTGAAAAATGAACGACCGTTCCGGCGGATATGATTGGCTGGCGATCGTTTGTAATCTATTGTGTGTACGTTGGTTCAGTGATCGTGGATTGTTCAGCGATACACTTTCTCCCGTATATGTCACTTCCTGTATTCCAACGAACGTTTCTATTGTGTACATTATTGGTTGATTATATTTGAACAATCGTATCGTTGCAGCATGTACAGAATTGTGCAGAATTCCATTGTTCAAAATATTCAGGAATAATCGTGGATCGTTCGTTTTCAAATGATAATTATTGCACGTGTGTACCTAGCCTAAAAAGCACTGTGTGCATGGGAATGACAAGATCAGCAACACTTAGAGGATTAAAATTGAAAGCCCTCATTTGTGAGAGGAAGTGTGACTGGCTATGCCTTCTCATATGCATAGTTTATCTGAATAAATTAAAAAAGCAAGATAACGTCCCAAAAAGTTTTGAGCATGGGAACTGATGGGATGCCATGATGGTTTCAGGAAGGATGATCTGGAACAACCAATATCCATATCAATAGAGGAGAGCACAGCAGGATGCCCTCTCCATAGGAGTGAATAGATCCAATAAAGAGAATAGAGATAGAAAATGATCATAAAAGATTGTTTCCAGCAACAAAAATCTTATGTGTGTACATAGGCTAAGGCTGTATACACACAAGCAATAATTGTTGTTGGAAAGGATCTTTCACGATCCTTTCCAAGGACAAATGACTGCGCGATGCATGAATGAACTCTGTACATACAGCACCGTTCTGCTCTATGCAGAGGGGAGGGGGAGAATAACGAAGCAGCACCCCGCTGCGCACTCGCCCCCTTCACTTGCATTAGGATCGTCCGTTGTCCATCTTCCGTGGATCCGCCAGGACGGTCGTTTTGACGATGGACGGCAAGCGCCTATTATTAGCGCCGATTATCGAACGAGAACCATTGCACGTGTGTATGTAGACTAACACACAAATAAAGATGAGAATAGAGACCCTGTAAGGCAGCATTGTCATCTTTTCAGAAGTGACTTCAATGTTTCTTTTGCCTGGCAAGAATGTCTCAATATGAACATTATTCCGTATATTAGATAATATATTTTGTACATGGGTTTAAGAGTGGTACTTGTGTTTTCC
>NC_092865.1:71713919-71718592 GCF_032062135.1 Pyxicephalus adspersus | reverse complement strand
AAAACATTGATAAGTGCTCCATATTGCAATACAATAGATCTACGATGATCTAATAAATATAAACAATGTACACAACAACATTCAGGGAATTTAGAGATCAATAAAACTAAAATATCTTTGCATTCTAGAAAATCCATCAAATCCTTATTTAAAAGAAAAAGTCATATTCTCACTATGTATTTGTAAAATAAATGTATACCAAAATAATCATATCCCATTCTTATATGTAATATATATTTTTATAAAAACACCAATGCAGGCATTGGACCTTTCTTCATGAGATATTTCACATCTATCCTCAAAGATCCAGTTTATTCTCATGTAACACAAAGTTCCAAATAAATATTCAGAGTAAGTCTATAGTCAGGATATATCACTTATTTCATAACTCACTTTGGATATTAAGTTAGGACTTGCACATGAAATTATTGAACTTTAATGTTCTTTAATGTTCAAGCTATAATGAAATGAGTTATTTATATACTGACCTATGTGGTGTGAAACTACCTCCGGCATTGTGATATAATTACTACCTTCATATACATTTACTGCACACCATTGCTGAGTACATCTGCCTTTGTGTATTACCTGTATCTATATTAATTCTTATGAGTTACCTGTACAATCACACCTGTGCTTTACATTATATACATTATATGCAATTAATGCATTGCAGAGTAAGAGAGATAAGAGATTTATACTTGTTCAATTTATGTACAATTTATACTATACTAGAACTTTTCTCTTAAACATTCACATGGTCAATAAACATATAAACAACATATCAATCCAATATTCACTTTTTGTCATACTTTTATCAGAGAAAATCACCTAATAACTGCATGTTAGAATATACAGATAGAATGACAACATGACAAATACACAGTAGGATACATGCAGTGATGGGCATCATGTTACCTTGCTTGGGAGTGTGCTGGGGATTCACACCTGGCACAGGTGTCTGTTCTGTGTCCCTGTTCAGTAACTTTGCTTCTTCTATAGACTAGCAGGGAGAGATCTCTTCCTCCATGTGCCACACATCTCATTTTCAGAGCTTCAATAAGTTTCTAGCTTGCTTTAATCTAGCTCACTTTATATCTGTGCACTCACATGATACAAATAATTCCCATTATTCCCTCTCCATATATATGTCATCACTCTCTAAAAATTCTTTTATCGCACAGCCTATCATTCCCTGATTTTGTAGTTTAGTACTAAGTAACAGATCTTGAAGATGTCCAAATATTTCTTCTCCCTTTTTTGCACCCTTCTTCCACTTTGCTCTATGTGAGTGTGGTATCAGCCTGTATCTCTCCCTCATCTGCTGCCTTTCTGCATCTCTTCCCCCTCTCTCTCTCCTCCTATCTGTTCATTTGAGCAGTTGGTGGTTTAGCAGAGGAATGTGACAGCATTGGGCTGGATGATCTCTACATGTGATCACAGTCTGTATTCACACTGCAGCCTGCTGGGAGGGCTATGGACTGCAAAGGCTGATATAGCATCACTTACATGTATGGATTCAACTTACCTCAATGCATTGCAAGATTTTTATTTTCCTAATGGCATTTAAAAAGTGTTGAGCTTTTACATGAAATATATATGTAGCGATATACCAATTCACCTCCCCTAGTATATGTATACCTTGGTATGTACGAGTTATCTCAATAAAAAGAAGCAATGGAAAGAGGCAATTTGAAATGCAGCAGTGTATTAGAGAGCAAAAATATATTAAACATCTAAACATTTCACAATAATATACATGTAGATTTATCACTTCTCACTAAAGTTGAGTGAAAGATTAGAAAACTAGACAATTATTCCCTTGTCAGCAAAAACAACATGTGCAGAAGACTAAAAGTGTCGGCCAACGCGTTTCGCCTGTATTGGCTTCCTCAGGGGACTTGTGGACATCAAAGTGCAAAGTTATAAGCACATGAATTCAGACAGGTAACATCAAGTTAGATCCTTAGATGGTATGAATTGTCCTCTACATGATGGCGTCTGACGGTGGTGCCGTGGTATGAAGAAAGCAGCTTGGGAACAAATTTGATAAATCTACATGTATAATAATGTGAAATGTAACATTATACATGTTTAATCTGTTTTGCTTTAATACACTGCTGCATTTTAAAATACCCTGTCTTTCCATTGCTTCTTTTTGTTGAGCTTTTACATGTTAGCAGTATCAGATTTTCATGAAGTAATGCTACTACTGCTTACCAGTACTGACAACTCAATAAGGGTCTAACGGCTATACATCTTAGGCTACTCACATACACGAAATGCCGTGATCATGATTGTCTTGGGCAAACTCTAGCATGTATGCAGTAGTCCCTCAATGTCAGTAATCAATCCATCTTGGTAGATCAATGAACAACCGAGTAGAGATGGCTTCAGTACTTTCCTATGGAGGGGGGCACTGAACAGTACTGTGGTTACAGTGCTTATTTGTGCTAGTGATTTCCTGATTGTTTCCAGCAGCATTATTTTAATGTGTGTACAGCCTAAACCATTTCAAGCAATCTCAACCATATTTATTTGATGGGAACAATAGCCAGTTAGATCAAGGCCACCTTCACACCATATTCTTGGATAATCAGTATTTGGCTTGGCACATTCCATGGTAACCCATGAATGAATAAGTTCCTGAGGAAGTCACTTGAATGGATGCATATTTACATTATAGAACAAGTCTACCCAAATGTAACAACTATTACAAGAGGGTGCTGAGAAGTTCCTGGCTTTGCTTTTTTCCAGATGAAATAGAAAAATGAGTGTGGGAACATATGACAGCCTAATATCTTAGTATGTAACTGTGCAAATATCAGGGCTTTGCCATTCTTAAAACTGTTTTTCTTTTAGGGAGAAGCTGTGATGGCAGAGGCACAAGCAAGTTTCAGGTTGTTGGAGTTACAGGCCGTCATGAAGTTTTTGTTTTCCCAGGGAAAGTCAGCAAAGGACATTCACACTGAGATGTCACAAACACTTGGGAAGAAGTGTCCTTTCTACAGCACTGCCAAAACCTGGATATCTCGTTTCAAGACCGGGCATTTCACCGTTGAAGATGAGCCCCGCAGTGGGGGCAACCTGCGATGCTGTCCATGAGCTGATTACTGAGGACCGGCGAATATCTGCAAAAAAGATAACCCAGATACTTGACATCTCACCACTATCCAAGTTGAAGCATCCAAAGCCATTTTGGCCCATTATGAAGCTGCACAGGACTTTTTGGCTAGGTTAGTGACTGAGGATGAAACCTGGCTCCAAATACATGATTCTGAAACCAAGGAACACTCAAAGGAATGGCGCAGAAGAAGTTCCAAACCCATAAATCGGACAAAAAAGACATGGCGTCCGTTTTCTGGGACAAAGACGGTATTCTGTTGGTGGGCTGACTGCCTCAGGGCTTTAGTATCAACGGACAGTAATATGCTAATCTCCTGGAACAGCTGTAGGTCACCTGACCTGGCCTTTTCAGACTAATATCTGTTTCCGTATTTGAAGAAACACCTGAAGGGGCAATGTTTTGAAGATATTTCTGACGTCAAAGATGCTGCTGAGAGCTGGTTTGCGGCCCAACCGAAGGACTTTTATTTTAACGGTCAAGAAAAGCTGCAACTACGCTGTACCAAGTGCATCAGTCTCAGGGGGAATATGGTGAATAAATGTGTTACTTCATAACTCTGGCTCTCTTCTTTCTGGGCAAAGCCAGGAACTTCTCAGCACTCCCTCGTACATACCATGACTTTGAAAACAGTAAATTTTTCTCCTCATACTGAAATAAATAAAACTATTGGGGCAGGCTGATTTTTATTTTTTTGCCAACAAAAACAAATGAAAATTGATTGAAATCACTTGGAACGGCTATGTGTGCCCAGCAAACTGTGGGCAAGTGCTGGCCACTAAGAGTATATGCCAGTAGTCTGTCACTTTAAACCACTGTCAGCCAGATAAATTCACAGAACAAAAGGATCAAAGAAACCCATCAGCAGCTATTTTCATTGTTTCACAGATGCATTAAAAACTGTTGGTTGTAGGTTACCTCAATTTCCACTAGGTTTTAGAGCTGATTGAAAGTAGTTATAATTACTTGTAAATTTCCATGTGAATGGACAGCATTGAATTTGCATGCTTTCATGTGATCATGTGAAGACAGCTTATGTGGAAAACCATTAGAAGCCTTACAGACAAGTGTTCTAAAAAAAACAAAGCGTTTACCCATATCAGCTGAAGATATATTACAGCTGATTTTCTTTTATTGTTTTTCTTTATGTTTATTTGTTTTAGTAATGCATAATTAGTTGAAAGAAGTATGCTGTTTTCTAGATGTAAATGTCAAAATTTTTTTTGTATCATTGGTGTCTTCCAGATTGGTGAATTTTCTTTTCAAATAATATGTTATTGCAATGGTGAACCGTGAAAGGGCCAGCAACAAGACGGATGAGGGCATCTCTCTTGTCATGTCCAGGACTTGTGAAGTACAGCCTGAATGGTTGAGCGCTGACCTCATTTGCTGTAGCACAGAATATTGCAAGAGATTAAGCTCAAGACTTTTGGGTACTTACACTAAAGCTAGGGTGTCAAACTGTGGCCCGTGGGCCAAATCTGGCCCTCAAGGTCCTTTTTTTTTGGCCCCTCAAAGAATTCTGAAAATGAACTACATCTGGCCCGCC
>NC_092865.1:71706967-71712468 GCF_032062135.1 Pyxicephalus adspersus | reverse complement strand
CTTTTGCACTATAAATGCAGTTGCATGTGTACATGAGTTGGCTTCCTCAAGTCGACAGAGTAACCAGGTGATCAAATATAATAAATGCTATTATTCACTCATAGTAGTAACAGTGAGCACAGCGTGAATAATGCTCATAGTCATACAAAGACTTGACAAATAATGTCTTCATCCCAAGGACTGTACAAAGAGAAAGGGAACATTGTTTGAATACAAGGGGAAAAAAGATTTAGCATTTAGTAGATAGTAGAGTCATTCCATATAGTAAGAGTAGATAATGCCATAGCACACAAATAGTAATGGCAAAATCAATACCCAAATATTAAAAGGGTTTGTATTATTTTCTTAAAACTAGTGATATCCAAAGAATTACAGAAGATGATACCTAATTAATAATTTATCCACATAAAATCTCTTCTTTGAAGGGCCAGTTAGAAGAGTGTCTCTTATGGACCGTATGTGCCATTACCATTTTTCTCAGTTTTATCTCATGCACAACCAAGAATTAAGTATTACTATAAACTGGGACTCAGTCATTAAGGAGGGCTTCCCAGCAGATGCAGTCACAAAATGCCTATGAAAGATATAGATATAAAGATATTGATATAAGATACAAAAATTGCCAAATGTCCATCTGTCACCCTGTATCCTAATTCACCGGCCCTGGGATGCAAACTGACTACATTGATCTGCTTCTGTGCTTGGTAAAGAGGTAGACCAGGGGAATATTCAGTGCTTTATTCAATACAGTCAATATAAAAAGTTAAGAAATATCACACACAGGGGACACATGTAGAATGGTCTGTGTAATAGCAAATTTGAGGTCACAAACACTTAGATATGGCCATCAGTGGATATTTTGTGGCCCACCGTAGTATTATTACTAGCCAACCTTCTTGTTTTATCATATTCTTAACAGCTTGGTGTTTGCCCTCAGATGTCTAGCTGCCTTCATACTTTAGGGCTGCATGGATTTGTTTGTCCTCTTGTTTATTACTATTTTTGTTTGTTAGCCATGTTTTTATACTACTTATATTTACTTCCTTCCTTAAAGAATTACATCATTAGAAGCTATTTAAAATCCAGTTCTAGTGTAAGCAATAAATAAAGTACTTGATATTGAATTAAAATACTTACATCATTTAGTCATTTTAATACAAGTGTACATCAAATATGCAACATTTAGGAATTCAGCATTAATTAAAATATACTGTAGGATGCATTTTTAAGTAAAAACTGTAGAAAGATTTGAATTGTGTCTTTAAGCTTCCTGCAGTATGCACATGCACATTGGACATGTAAACTGCTGCTATGTGCTCAGGAGTAGCAAATCATGTGTTGCCCTTGTTTGCAATACAGTTCAATGGGACCTTGGCTGAGAGTGTCATACAACACTGTGGATGACCACAAGTCTAAGAATGAGCATACGTTTTGTAATCGATATAAACAATATATACAAAAAAATCTTGTTATGCACAAAAAGAATAATTAAATAATAGATATTTTATTACCATAACAAATGGCATAAATATTATCAATCTATAAAAAGTGTACTTGTGTGCAAGATAACCATATTAGATGAAACTTTACTATTTCACAGCCTAATCATGTGAGTCAGCAACAATTGAACAGAAGTAAGTGGTAAGGACAAGGTAAAGATAAGTATGATAAATTATGAGAGGGACCAGAAAAAAATATAAATAAAACTAACAAAAACAAACCCATCTACACACACTTTAGGGTTGAAAAGACTCATTTCTATCCATCTATGCAGGCTGTGTGTTGTTCATGCTACTAAAACACAAGTTTGTCTGACACTAAATATTACACTATGCAGTCTTTAATGGATTGAAACAAACACAATGCCCCTGGTAGTCAGGTACCATGTGATCATTGCCTAGGCTTTGTGTCACATGATGGGTGTACAGGAATAATGTCTATGTATTGCATGTATTGAAAATTATGATGTGAGGAGGTAACGTGGGTGGGCCAGATGTAGTTCATTTTCGGAATTCTTTGGGGGGCCATAAAAAGGACCTTGAGTGCCAGAGTTTGACACCCCTGCTCTAAAAAAAGCTACGCGGTTACAAATAGCACAACTGGTTTATTTTCTGCGTAACTCATTGGCAGACAGAATGCTGTCAACCAGCATTACCATTTAAAACATTAAAACACAGACACCCTATAAAAAAGAATTCAAGCCCTCAAAATACTCTTCAAAATACTTTTCAAAATACTGTGCATAATGCACAGGTTAGTTAAAATATTTTGAGGTCCCTGGTTGAGTGGCACTGCTTTACCCAGTCACCAATCCCCAGTATGTTTCCACAGTCCCAGTCTCTACACAAGTCTATATTCAGTCTCAGGACCTAAGAATAAAACAAGGAAATGTAAAACAAAGTGCAAACCCTAGCAATATACAAACACTGGCAGTGTGGCCGCAGGTTTTGGCCAATCAGGGTCAGTCATGGTCAAGGAGCTCAGTAGCAGAAGAGCCACATGGATTCATTGCCAGGAGGGATCAAGGCACAGGTGAAGGTCTGGTTGGCAGTAAAATAAAACAGCTGCTGCAGGAAGTGGTAAATACACCACTGACTCTGGCCACAGGCAGCAACTAACAATACAAGTGATGGGTAAGAGGATAGGATGAGGGAAACCAGAGCATAGTGCATGCTTATTGAGGTAGAAACAGATATGTTATAATAACCACATATTCAGAGGTGAATACAGGTACAAGGCTCATACTAGTGTCTGTGGTGTGGGCACGTAGGCGTGGAAGAAGCAAAGGAGGTAAATTATATCATAAGGATGACCAGAAGAAGGGAGGGAGAAGAGATATGCCTGCTTGAGGATAAGGTGAACAATTTGTATACCAAATGATCATTGACCGTCTTTACCCATAAATCTTAAGCATTCTGTCACACTTACCTCTTCCTCACTAAAGCGCAGGCTCCTTTCTCCTGTGCATGTGGGCAGTTCTGAGTCTGAACGTGCCTCCTCTTTATCAGTTTCGCCCATCCCGCCGGCCAACCAGGAAAAAGCCTCTTATGCATCCTTGGCTATTCAGCTAGATCAGCATTTGTGCAAAGTGTCCCCACTGCTGCCGAGCCCCCTAGCTCTGCTGAGCATTTCCTGAACATCTGTTGGCTAATTTAGTGTTTCCCCGTCCAGCTCCTGTGTTAACTCTTCGTTGTCCAGTCTGTTGTTTATCAGCCAACTCCCTTTTGCTGTTCCAGTGTTCCTCTCTGTGGTTATCCCTGTGTCACCTGTGCTTCCTGCTGCTTCCAGTGTCTCCTGTGTTCCTGTGTCTGCGGCAGCCCATGTGTCACCATTCCTGGATCCCTGGTATTGACCCCTGGCTTGTGACCTGACTACTCTAGGTTGCTTCCTGCCTCAACCCCGGCCTTCCTTGACAATTCTTCTGCTTAGTAATTCCTGCCCACCCTGGTGTGCCCAAAGACCGCAACCTGGCGGTAACTAGCAGTGCAATATCCCAACCACTACAGGCTCTGGAGAAGACCTGGTTACTGCTTAGACTCTGTGCCTTGGCCCTTCCCAGGGATCACACCACTTCTGTGCAAGCTGTAGCGCACCCTAGTGGCCCTGTCTTCCCAAGCGTGATTGCCAAGCCTGAACCTGGGTGATCCAGCAAACCTAGAATCAACTCTTAAAAGTAATTTGCCAGTTGTCCCTCAAAGTGATGAGCCTTTATATATTATGTGGTGGTGGACATAAAATTACTTGATACCTGACCTTCACCTGACCAGGATGTCAAAATGGCAAATTAGAAATTTTGATCTGATCTCAGAGTTGCAAATTACTGAAGTTAAAGACGCCCAGGCAACTAAATATAAAGAGTTCAGCAATTGCAGTTTCCCTATATGTCTAAATACAGGTTTCAATCAATGCCCTTTCAATAACAGATATTAAAACACAGGGGAGTGTGTAGCAGTGACATTTATTTTGAATAGTACATCAATACCATAAACCCATAAAACACAAGCTTTTGAGCTACAACAGAAAATCAAGCAGCTTAAATACCAGCCATTTTAGACAAATACATTTATTGAGGTTCTCAAATGACAAATTTATCAAAAAATGAAGTGTGTTTGACCATACTAATGAATTACCACATTAATCATTCTAATTCAGGTTATCTTTCAACCAAAGAAAGTTTTTGAGACTCCTTTATATTTTATTAAACATGCCTACTTTATGCCTGTATTAAAATGTGGTATAGATACAGTTTGAAGAGCATCAGAGCTATGAATAGCAAACAAGCTGGGAGTTTGAGCAAACTTACTGGTGACATCAACAGGCAGCTCAGCTCTAGACAAGTCTTGAAAATGTGAACAAAATTTAATTAGAGAAAAGCCATGGATCGTCCAGATAGAGCTCAAGGGCAATTAATGTTTTCAAATGTGAGAGAATAGCTTGCTGTAATTAGAGAAAAAGCATCAGGATTTACAAATTGTTAACAAGCTTCAATTCCCATTGAAAAAAAATATTAGTGTATATCATGTAGAAAAATAATGTTGTGCATGGCAAATATTTCATTCAAATAACTTGTTCACCTGGCTTGATGATTTTTACTGAAGTATCTACTGAGTATAAGACATTTAAATTATATTCTTTACTTTTATAACAAACTATGGTCAAAATAAAAAATCACCACTATACTTTTAATAGAATCTGCAGTTCCACTTTAAATATTTGCAATCAGGGTTTTAGGACAGCAGCCAAGGAGAATTCCATCTAGGGACAAATTACCGGGATGCCTCTAACACTGAACTGTTTGTCTATAAGGATGGCATTCTTTACATTGGTCACTAATTTAAAAGGCTTATTTTTCGACTGACCCCAAGTAAATTAGTTCTAGCAGGAGTTCTCCAATGCATACAGGCAGCTATCTGGGAGATGCTAGTGATATATATAACTTCAGTAAGCCATTTCCCAACACCCACCTACTCACTGAATATTCCCCCACCTCAGGTTTAGTAAATATAGTCACTGGAATGAGCACATAAACATAATAACTTGTATTGAAACAAGTCTTTATAATACATAATTAATCATATATAGCAGCAACATTCATTTAGGAGAGTGAAAGTGAAAGGTGGGAAAAGATACCTGTATTCAGTTCATAATCTGAGAAAGCCTGTGACATTAGAAAGCGTATTGTCCTGAACTATTGTGAAACATTGGGGTTCTTATCCTTTCACTTCTGAACTCATGATAAAGACACAGTTGAAATCATTCATGTTGCCTCTTGTGGAATTTTTTTTCCAGCCACTAACACCTACAGAATATACACACAAAAAAACACTAATTTATAAAAGTTGTATTGCACTGTATGTGTGCATTTCAAGACCTCCCCAGAAACCATATGCCAAATATTCGTGCTTACCTAACAATTTTTAGGACATACTATTTAGTTTGGCATATGTGCTTTTTATTGTTTTTTTATTATACATTTTAAAAGCACACTCTACATTTGTTTT
>NC_092865.1:71689640-71705245 GCF_032062135.1 Pyxicephalus adspersus | reverse complement strand
TTTGTGTATTCCATAGTGAATGTTATAGGAAAACAGGGCAGAACGCCAGCATTGTTTAAATAGGTAATGTGCAGAGTACATTAAGCCAGCAGCATATGGATTGAATACCTGTAAACAATTAGCTAGATAAGTTTAGCAATTACAATTTTTATGAGGGTGTGAAGAAATGCAGATCCGCTCAACAAGCATACAGTATTTATCGCTGCTGTTCAATTCTTTCTGTAAGTCAGCCCTAACAATTCTAGAACCTCTTGAAAAACACTCTGATCTGAGATATATAATGAAGTCAACCCCTTGCTTTACAGAACTAAATTCTGGGTTAAAAGATCAAGTACCTATATAAAATTATTAAAGTGTTATCTATGTGAAACTTGTATTTTCTCCATGTTTGCTACATGTTTCTACAATCCTAAAATATCCTGATAAATTATTTGACAATAAACCATATTGGCTCCATAGTAAGTATGTGCTTATAAGAATGTGGTAGGCTCATTGGATTGTAAACTACTTCATGGGCTAGGTCTGATTTAGTCCTACGTGCACTGAAAAGCACTGTGAAATATGTCAGAACTAACGAAATACAACAAATAATTATAGCTCTTGTTACTAGGGCTTAAAACATTTTTACAGCTAGAAATACTAGGGAAAAAAATCTCTTTCTTGGAAAAATACAAAACAAGGTAAATAGAAGGATGTATTATTCAGTAATGAATTCGGGAAGGCAATTTCATAATGTGTGTGATACACATGGAGTCAAACTGGGAATCCTGTTGAGATTATGGGCCTTATATCTCCATAAGGGTCACTCAGTATAATGTATATTATGTATTTCATTACATCTTCCTAATATAGATCTGTTTTTTTCCAGGGATAAGTTAACGATTCATGCCTGTAGGCTAGCTAGTGGTGCAATATTAACGAATGAAGTGCCAGAGGTATGCCTCCTAAATGAGAGAAAATTATTTTAGGATTGTCAGGTTTACGCATGCTTCAAAGGCTGTTTGTTATGAAGCTGACAACACTATTTTCAGTCATTCTGTTACACATTGGAGGTATTCTTCCAGCAACAGATGCATGTTACAGATGTTCACAAATAATTCCAGCTAGAGGAATTGATGATTATCTTCCGACCTCAGGTATGGTAGTAAAGACCTTATCTGTCCTGCAATATACTAAACGTGAAACACTACATAGCCATTGGCGTGTATTTGTAAAGTGTGGAATTATTCATTTACTGCTCGTAAACTATGTATACCAGTCTATCATTTGTCTTGGTTAAAAATCCCATTTGGCACCCACACTTTGGTCAGAACTGGATAAATACGGGGCATATTTGAATTTGTTATTCTACGATACGTGATCCATGTCTTAAGAGCACCAACCATGATTACAGTAAATATTATAGTTCAGAATCCAGGGTTTTGTGTTTTCTCCTGGGATAAAAGTAGGTTTTTTTGTATTTGATCAATGACAGAAGCTTACTGTTTGGTGTACAAGAAATGTTGAACTTCCTCTTACTCATTCCAGCACATTCTAAAAGCACACATTAACCACATATCTAGAAAATACAAGTTTAAAGTACACCTGTCATGGTAGTAGTATGTGTGCCACAATTGTAGACTAGTCCTTCTAAGGATAATAGGGATAATTTTCCAGGCAGTTATGCTGAAGGCTTGGTTTACATAATAATGAGTTAATGACCCATATAACTATAGAGGTAATGAAATGTGAGTTTTTTGTAGTGGCATTCAATATTACAAAATGCACAAACTCATTGCATATTGCTACTGAATATGCAGGGGCTCAGGTACAATTGCTGCCTGATCTCTCTAAACATACCTTGGATCTTAAACCGCTTTTGACGGTTCTTCGTGAATGGAACATTCCATATAGATGGGGATTTCCCTTCCATCTCATCATCAGATCTGGAGGCAGAACCCTTGTTTTTCGTGAGCCTTCTGATCTGCCTCATATTGTGCAGAATCTGCGTCTTCCCGACATCAGATTACCTGAATGGCCCACGGCGACCTCACTCCTCACCAGCAAACCAACGCCATCGCGCGCCACCTCACGACATCCGTCTGATAATCCTCCAGGCACCTCAGCGGGGGTATACTTCTTCCACTCCTCCTCCCACGACCTAGTTAACTGAACCGGCATCGCCGCAATTTTTGTTGGATACAAGACATCACTGGATTACTACTATCATCGCCTGCCGTGCCCGGTCAGGAGATAAGTATGACTTTCCATGGAGTTATATGTTCCCGTGTTGCCAAGCCTTGTCAGATTGCATTTGACTCTGTGCAAGTAGTTCTTTCCTCATGGTGGGACTTTCCATGTTCTGGTAGCTATGATGAGCGTTATGTATCTAGCGTTTATGCCAATGTTTTTACTGTTAGCTGACCTGCTTTTCTTGAATGTCCTTTAGATCCTGTGCTTGACTTGTTAATTTTGTTTAGAGCCCGCTGGGGGATGCGCGGACTATACTGTTCTCGCATCCCCGGAGGGCTCTATTATGGGCCCCGGGATGTTGTATCCCGGTTCCCTTGGTCTAGTTTGGCAGGAATTCAGTGTAATTTTTATTTTATGTTGATGTCTTTTGATATGTGCCCTACGCCTTAGGTGTCTTAATTCTGGGACTGTTTAGTGCTCTGGGCGCATGCCCAAGGTTTGCTCATTTTTATGTTGGTCTTGGGGTTTTTTTTTGGGCACCTGCTAAGAGTTTGTTCCTACTCTATACATTATTTATGGTTTTGCGGGTTCCCCGGGCGGGACCCGTATGTTTGTTTCTGATAGCTTGCCTGCCTCCCCCGCCGCTCGCAGACACTTCCCCACATAGGCCAGCTGCCCTCTTGGGCAGCGATTTGGGACCTTTGGGGTCCCGCTTTAGATTTTTCACCCCACGGTCGAGGTTTTAGCCCGCCTCACCCGTCTGGTGTCCCTTCCCATGCCCCCTCCCCCGAATGTCCTCAGTACATACCCCAGCAAATGCTTTGAAAATTCGTACCCTTAATGCGAAGGGTCCTAATAGCCCGAACAAACGCTCTCAATTGTTATATGCCCAACACAAAGCTCGGGTGAATATCTTACTCCTTCTGGAGACCCACTTTCACTCCACTAGACTTCCCTCTCTCCGCAATCGATATTACCCCCTGTGGTACCATAGCTCCAATCCTGAGTCTAGAACTAAGGGAGTTGGGCTGATTTGTCATATGTGTTTGTCTGTTTTTATTTTATTTGTTGTTTAAGAGTATTGGTTTACACTCTGTGCTATATGCTTCCGCTAGCAGATATGTAGTTGTTCTTGTACAGGTTTAACATGTGTTATATAATTCTTTAGATCTGTTATGTGTTTTTTTTGTCATATTTTTTGGGCATACGCAGCTCCCTGGTATTATTATATGTCTGTTAATTCAAAGCCTACAATGTTATGTTTGTTATGATGTATGTGTTATATATTTGATTATTTTATGTTATGTCTACTTGTTACTTTTTCTTTTTTTGAAAACTTAATAAAACTGATTGAAACAAAAAAAGAGATATTTCCTGCTCAATAAATGCATGAAATGCCAAGTCGTGGATGAGGGAGGAGAGAGGTATAACCATAGCCAATTCCAGTAAGACGCTTCCCTTTATACCTAATTGCTAATGCCGAGATCTGCAGATACAATATTTTTTGACTCAACATATTACAAATTTCCAAAATCTTTAATCCCATACTCCTTTTGAAAATACCTGTGCCCACTCTACCTTGTTGAAGTGAATTATTTCTGAGGTATATAACACACATTTCTTATTCTAGGCCCCAAGCTTGCTCATTTATGTGGGTCATCAGAAATGACTAATTTTTAATGGATACAGAATTAATAATGGCAAAAGAAAAGAGTGTGCCATCTTTCTGGCTGTAATGTGTAAAGTGGCTGGTAAAACCTCAAGACTGTATGGGCAAAAATAGAAATGCCTTAAAGGATAAAGCAGCTTTCATACATAATAAACTTGTGTATTTAGATTTTACTGAAGTTTAGCTTTATATATAGAAAATTATTTAGGTGGAGTCAGTTGGAGTTACAGGTGGTGGCCATAGAGGATTAAGGGACAGTAGTTTTTATGGCGTATGTTTATAAGTTAGTTCGTATATAGTGATATTGATTGTGGTATGTGTCTTGTGAAATATAGGGGATTGTGTGGAAGAGAGTAGACAACAGTGGCAGTGGATGGCTTTCAGATTAAGGCCATATAGTCTTCAATGAGAATTTCCAATGCAAAGAAATTGTCCAACAATTTTCTGTACTTCTTGTTTTCTAGCTCCAGAAGCTGCAGCTTTTTTCTCTTTTTGAAAACATTAGGCTCAATTCCCAAATCTAACACAAGTATATGGCCCTTTATTTTTAGGTGAGCCCATTTACTTTTTAATATGCTCCTTATTTAATGACCAATTCGTTTAAATTCAGGACTAAATTCATTGGTGGATGGTAGAAATGCACAGAAATGACATTCTCCGTGGCGGATGGCTGGGAAGTCGAGCTCCGAACTACTCAACACATCCGCCATACAGTTTAAAGCTTAAACAAAAAGCCACCAGGAGCCAAGAAGTTTTTTGACAAAAGAGACATTGCACGTATCTAAAGTGTTTTTTATACTTATAAGTTTGGGGTTTTTTTCACAGTTTTAAAAAGAATAAAAAAATAACTTTACCATGAAAAAATCTTTTCCCACCTGAGCACCAGTATAAAAATAGAAAAAAGCAGCAATCAGATGTCACTAGGAGACTTTCTGAAAATAGTATAGATAAATGCTTCGGTCTGCTGATGGCTTCTGTTTTCTTCTTCAGTAAAGGGAACAAGACATCAGAAATATTTTGTTTAAAACCATACAGCACAAAAAATGAACAGGTCTTTTTACCGGTTATTCTTAATCATAATAGCCTTAATAGATTGTATTTCCACTTTAAGTTACAAAGAATATTTTAGGGACAGCAGTGTTACTGTTGCATCAGAAGTAGTGGGACTTACAACATGTAAGAGTATAGCTTGATATTCTGTTAAATAAATCTTAACATAGCAGACATTTGGGGGAATTACAGTCTCTTTTACAGGCCCTAAAACCTTGTCACCCAAATACTTTATCCCATGTATGTATCCTACCTGTCTTTTTGTGAAAATATACAATTCCCCTATTTTACAGTACAGTTAGTGCTAAATATATATATACAGGTAGTCCCCGGGTTACATACAAGATAGGAATTGTAGGTTTGTTCTTAAGTTGGATTTGTATGTAAGTCAGAACAGGTACATTATTTTAGTAAATGCAGTTAGGACAGATGCTTATCATGTTTGTATAAAATCCTCACTGTGTGTAAATCAAGAAACAAAGCAAAAAAAAAATGTATAAAGCCTAGACATTCATTAACTTCTGGAGCAAGCTGTGCTTTAATATGTAAAAAGAAACAACTGCAGAATTTGTCTTGGTCATTTAAGTGTTACAGGATGTTGCTCAGCTGTGTTTAGCAAAAAGATTTCTTCTGAAAGTCATGCAAACAGCCCCCCTCCCCCCTATCAAGGCTCCGTCCTGTACACAAACGAGAAGCCCGTTTGTATCTAGGAGTCGTCTGTATGTCAGATGTCCTTAACTTGGGGGCTACCTGTAGCCATAGTTAGGTCAAGTCCTATTCAGATGGAGCTGTACATGTGAGAAAACATTCTGTAATCTGCTGCTTATCATTCATGCAACTACCACTCAGAAGCTTCCAAATTTGTTTACCTAGAAATCAGAGTTTTATTGAAAGTTTGACTGTAATAGCACTGTAAGGACAACTTCCAAAGGCGTTAACACTTCCACACTCTAGTAGATTACTACCTAAAAATTGGAACTATTTAACTGAACAAGAGTATTGATTTATTTCATGTTTGTAATTGTTTTCTGGTTCATCTTAATTTTACTTCTTTTTTTTATTTCTGAACTATTTGTATGTATCAATGAACAATCCTTTTTCAAAAAGCAGTGAAAACAACAACAGAATCTGGAACCAGACAAATGTTTTTCTTACTGGTTGGCACAGTTCTGACCAACATTGACACAGGCTGCTTTGTCTCTAAGAAATAGTTGTCTGATGTTTCAATAATATCTTTTTCAATGGGTGCTATTTACATGGTTTGAAATCTTCTACATCTATCAGATTATCCTGGCTATTTAGCCTGGCACTGGCAATGCAATAATTACAACAAGCAAACAATTTAGCAGCAAATGCAAAGCGATGATGCATACGATGATACATAGATGTATAGGTATGTTAGCTATAACACAGCTCGACTAAAANTATAAGACAGTGCCTTATAATCGGGGAAACAGGGTACCAGTGTTCAGTCCCTGATTTTCCTGTATCTGACATGGAGGATATACAGGGTCTGGAGTTAGCAGTGGAAGTGAACATGAAGGAAGTGTTTCATCAAACCAGCAGTTCTCCCAAGAAGGACTCAATGATTTATGAGCAATATGATGATGTGACCTAAGTCTGTCAAAACAGGCATCTGAACTTATAGCATCCAGAACTGTCTGAGACCGGAAGTTAAAATAACAGTTTATAGGACAAGAGAGGTGACACTCCGACCATATTTCAGTGAAGATGGAGACTTTGTGTACTGTTGTAACATCCCTGGACTACTAGCCCATATGGGAGTACCAGAATACCGAGCAGAAGACTGGCGGCTTTTCATAGACAGTTTTACTCGAAGTTTGAAATTCGTTTTACTGCATAATGGCAACTGCTATGCATCAGTTCCAATTGGTTCCTCAACAAAACTTAAAGAATATGAGAATATCCAAATGGTCTTACAAAAGCTTTGCTATCATGAACACCAATGGTCCATATGTGTTGATTTATAAATGATGAACTTCCTACTTGGACACAAAGTGAATACACAAAGTACCCATGTTTTATCTGTTTGTGGGATAGAAGAGCAAAGCAGGATTACTGGAAAAAAGTGACATGGCCTCCATGGGAAAACATGAAAAAGGTGCAGCGAACATCATTACCGAGCCAGTGGTTGACAAAGAAAAAATAATTCTCCCCCCACTACACATAAAGTTGGGATTAATGAAGCAATTTGTTAGAGCTCTGAACAAGGACGGTGATTGCTTCAAATACATTTGTAGATTCTTCCCTGGATTGAGTACTGAAAAATTAAAATCAGGAATCTTTGATGGACCCCAGATTCAGAAACTGGTAAATGATTCAAATTTCACAAGTTACATGACTGATACTGAAGCTTCTGCCTGGCAAAGCTATGTCATCGTTGACAAGAACCTCTTGGGTAACCATAAAGCACAAAATTATGAAGAACTGGTACAAAACTTGCTCTTAAAATTTTGAGTGCTACTATGAGCATAAAGGTACACTATCTTCATAGCCATTTGCAAAAATTTCCAGAAAACCTTGGCAATTTCAGTGAGGAACAAGGGGAGAGGTTCCATCAAGATATAAAGGTGATGGAAGAAAGGTATCAGGGCAGATGGGATAGACACATGATGGCAGACTACTGCTGGAGCCTTCAACGTGATTGTCCTGATCATCAGCATAAAGGGAAATCATACAAATGGAGTTTTTAAATGACTTTTTTGTGATTAGTTCTGTAAATATACTGAATATAGAATATAGTGACATTACGTATTTCAAAAATGTAATTTTGTATATGTAGGCATATCTAGTTTAATTTTGCTTACTTTTCATGTTCCTTAGTTTTCTATTGGGTTATTATTGAAGTAATTATTTCAGAAACTAGAGCCAATCCAGCAAAACCAATACCACATGTGGAATCGGTGCATCAAACATAACCTAAAATGAATTTAATCTGTTTGGCGAGAAAATATTTGTTGACCAGTGTAATGCATGTGTAAATGTTTTTTTAATGGTATCTGTATCCTAAATTTAGAAATGTGTCCTATTTTTTGACAGTTCTTTGCAGGACTAACAATGACCATAACTGTAAAATTTTGAGCTGGATAGAATGGAAAAACATTCTTTCAAAGGTGACTCACCTTAGGTTCAGGCCTGGGGCAAGAGTAAGCCAAACCATGAAACACCTTGCCAGCCACTTATTCTTTATGGGGCTGCCATGGTTGGACCCTACATGCAGCATCAGCAGATTACTGGTAACAGCAACGCAACCTCACCGCCTGTCTGAACATACTGTAGTCTTACTTTTGAGAGATTTTTAACAAACCAGGCAATGAAGGTAAATCTTTTCAATAGGACACATGCCAAAAATAGGACACATGCCAAAAACAAAGATGAGTCACTATCAATTTACTCTATCCATCATTTAGATGTGACATCCAACATGAAAACAATTTACATTTAAGTACACCCAAGTATAACAACTGCTCTTTGTACATTTATCTTAATGTTTCAGCCAAGTACTTATCGAAAATATAGTCAGCGAAGTGCTTGTTCAAACATTTACTTAAAAAAAGAAGGGAAAGGGTGTAAATTTCTAAGTGCCACAGTGGCTTTCAGTATATGGTATCTATACATTTTTTGGATGATGCCAGTAAGTTGAGTTTCCTAGAAATTCTGTAGGTAGCCTATTTTTGCTATAGTTCTTTTCTCCTATAAGTTTAATCTCTGCATAATGAAGGGATCCTTCACGGTAAGGTCTGTGGAAATGTGGAATCAGCTCCCTCAGGAAGGAGTTTCAGCTAGTTCTATAGAGAAAGAGTAAGACCAAGAGACAGTTGGCCTGATTTAAGAAAACTCTCCAAGGCTAGAGAGGATACATTTTGACAAGTGAAGCTTGGTGACCCAGGAAACTTGGAATGGATTTCTTAAAAGTAATTTGCTATTTGCTAGCAAATGCTTTCAATCCTGGACCAGATCCTTTCCAGGTTTGCTGGATCACCTAGCTTCACTGATGAAAGTGTATTTTTTCTAGCCTTGGAGAGCTTTCATAAATTAGGCACAGAGACTGTTGATCAAGGGAACATCCAAAGAGACTGTTGATCAAGGGAACATCCGAATGCCTCACTGGATCTGAAGCAAATTGAACCATGTTTTAAAAGGATTTATTGCCTTTCTCTGGCAAAGTTTATTCCCTAATGATTGAACTTGATAGACTTGATGTATTTTTTCAACCTGACTAACTATGTAAATCCTACTGATGATAGACCAGTAATAAACAATTTCATGTTAATTTATGTAAGCACAATGATATTAACAGGAGGAAACCACAATTGGATTACTGCAGTACCAAGGCCCATGGAAAACTAAAGTGATTTTGTATGCTTCATTGAAATTTGTAGCACAAAGTTAAATTTGTAAGTCATACTAGTATATAGGTAAGTCATACTATATATGGGTTCCACTTCATTTCATCATTAGGTGTTCATATATAAATCATGTAAGCTGATTTATAGCAAAGAGCAGATATAGGGCGAATTGCTACTAACTCTCTGCGGGACACCACACTGTTAACTCCACACTGCACCTGCATTTTAACATTCCTTCATTAACCCCCCTAGCGGTCTAATCCTGTCCGTATTTCCACACAAAAAGTGTTACATTTTTTTACATGGAAATTTATTTTACATTGCAGGCCTAAAATTCTTAGGTATAACTCACTGAAATATGTCAAATATTTTATACATTTAATAATAAACTTTATATAAAAAAACCACAAAAATCTGTTAAAAAAAATAATGAAACATGTAATATAACTGTACAGTAGCATATATAATATAATATATATATAATATATAATATAATTATATATTATATAGTATATATAATATAATTACATATATATATATTATATAAAGATTTCTTTGTATTGGACTCAATACAGCTATTTTGTATTGAATCCAATACAAAATTATTTGAATTTCCCGCCCGCACCGACGCATGTACCAACGTCACCGGGAAACCCCGGAGATGGAATCTGCAGTCGCCGGCGAAAAAAAAAGATGTTTCCCGAGGAGCTGCAGGGACCAGTAGGATGCAGAGGGACTACAACGGAAGAAGGTAAGTGTTTTTTTTTATGTTTTTAGCAACCCCAAGTGTGACTCGGGATTACCGCTTTTGCATAGTAAATCCACCCGCAGTCACACTCGGGAATCCTGCTAGGGGGGTTAAACCCAGACTGTAGTGTGGAGCCCTTAGTGTTCCATCAAGTGCTTTGATTTCTGTGTAACACTGCAATCTGTGTGAGAGGCCAGACACTTTAACATGTCACATGACCAGGTACTGCACCTCTCAACTTTTTCTTTTTTAACTCCTGTCCTGTCATCAGTTACGGGACAAAGTTCTTAATACATTGTGAAGGCACAATGATGTTCTCTTTTTTAGGCAGAAGCAGGGTGGAGAGTATACTTGCACAAAATAGGGGGTGTGGGATACTGCAGTGGTGCACAGCTCGGAATTGACGGCCCGATATGCCCAAATTTCCTAACAGTCAGCTTTTTATATAATGTAACAAACTTGATGATTTTTAAAACCAAAGTTTCACCTTCAAAATTATGATCAGACAAGTCCTTTATTGTAGAACAGACAAGCAATGTCCCTTCTGCAATAAAAAAAAACCTTGCACTCCCTTGTACCTGTTCCGTCATTGGTGTCCCCATCTACTTCATTTTTCCCTTTCTGAATTCCATCTTCAGCTATCTTGATTGGCTGGGCCAGGATTATGTAAATCCTATCAGGTGTGCTGGAGTTCATTCAGTCCTGGGAGCTGCAGGGGAAGCTGGGATGCATCAGGTATCCAATTCTTGACTTGAACTGCGCATAGACAACTCAGTGAATTTTGACAGAATAGAACAGTGATTAAGCCTGCTCTAGTAATAGGTCCAGGTGACTTGCTGCTGGTCTGTGAAATTGGCTGATTTACTGTTGCTGACCTTTCCTGATTCTGACCCTGTGAGTATTTGCTGCTTGGACCGATCTTTTGCCTGTGACCCTGACTCTGCTTTTGTTTTGTCCTTGTGTACCTTATCTGGTGGACGGATTACCTGTGAATGACCTCTTGCTCTGTATTCTGGACATGTTTCTGTTGGAATCCTGGCAGTGCTATATCTGTGGGCTTCTGGTCTTTTGCACAAAGTCCTGGGGGCAACCATGTGCTAGGAAATGCAACCAGTCCCCTGAGTGGGGGCCTGCTAAAGGTAAAGAGTGCAGGGTTGGGGAACTGGTGTCTGGTGAGTACCTGGACAAGGGCCTTACATTAACTCTTTTATATAATGAAAACAATTGTAAAAGTATATACATTAAGATGTACAGCACCATCAAGCTCACTAACTGAGACTGACAGCCTGCTGCTACAGTACCACTTGCCCAGCATGCCCATAGGCGTGGCATGCATCTAATACTAGCAGCACTCTCTGCTCTCCATAGGACCCTTTCTGTGTGAACTTCACTCCCAATGTTCTTAAATACTTTTTTGAGGGTATCTATGGACACACACCTGGAACGATCAACAATTTAGTGGTCCCAAACACCCTAACTTGTCTTGACAAACCCTTCTGCAGTACATTTTCCTCTGAAGAAGTCCATATGGGTCAGGAAGTGACACAACATTTCTCAGCTCCCGAATAAACTAATATCCTAACAGCTTGTACAAAAAGTACTGGGTCTCAAACACTTATTTTCAATGGGTTAATATGCTGTTCTATTACTACATGCACAATTTGTTTATTATGTATGTATCAACACATGAAACTCTCAGTCCAAAGAAACTATACTTCGTATATATCCAATGTCCAAATTAGGGGGTGGCAAACCCTATTCTCCAGGGGGTAAAACACTTTATATGTGGTCTCCTGTATCCAGATGCAAAGGTAAAAAAATTATAGGCAGAAGACACATACAAAGTCACTACCTTCTACAATGTTTTTTAGATTTCTTAAAAGTTCAGTGGTTGAGAGGAGGGGAGGTCTAGCTACTGCAAGCACAGTATCACATGTTGTTTATTGAAAACATCATGAATGAAGAGACATCAGCCCTGTGAAAGACATGCCAGTGAAGGAGTATATTAAAATCTGGGCCACATTTAACCAGGGACATGTGACATGAGGCGCCAGGGACATGTTATTACGCCAGTGAATCAAAATCAGGTCTCTGGTCATTTTTACAAAATAATAA
Source organism: Pyxicephalus adspersus (assembly GCF_032062135.1). Taxonomy (NCBI): domain Eukaryota; kingdom Metazoa; phylum Chordata; class Amphibia; order Anura; family Pyxicephalidae; genus Pyxicephalus; species Pyxicephalus adspersus. The sequence goes on along the minus strand of NC_092865.1, from coordinate 71,693,121 downwards.
AAGTACACGTGAGAAGTATTAGAAGTATAACAACATGTATTAGAAGTAAAACAACAAAAAATATATGGTATACAAACAAGATTTACATTTGAGTATATGTTGGTTCTGGAAATACCGTTTTATCCTCACCAACTTCTATACACTGGCCAAATTCCCCTAACTTATTTTTTGAGCTTAGGATCATCCTTCATGACATATTACTAATTCTCCTAAATTACCCCTAAAATTACATGCAATATTTTTCATTTCCATGTTACCAGGGCTTTAAGGTTTTTATGAAATGTGGTCATCGGGGATTCAGGTAATATTGTTAATATAAGATTCCTATATAAAGAATTCTAATTACAAAAAATGTGGTGAATTATATTTTTTTTTTTTGCTGTACTCACCAAGTAGTACATGACTGTATTGTAGTACTGAATTAAAATTACAAATCTACATAATGTTTAATATAGCAATATCTTTTGACTGTGAGATGTAGGAGTAGTTCTGTTCAAAGCTTCAAATCACTCCCAACATTTGAGTAGTTTGTAATTGTAGGTTAGGGAGAATTCCTTATTGGATGAATGACACCGTATGCAAGCGCTAGTTAATATCTGAAATCCACAAAATTTGGATATTGCAGATTATACATTAGTATGGTGTAGGAAAATGGGAAGATTTAGACAGAAATGGTGTGCTTAAACCCCAGTACCATAGCCGTCAGTTTTCATTTCTTTATGTTTAATAAATGATGGAAAGTAATTGGTCAGATTGGTGACTACAAAGAGGGAGCACTAGATCTAAGGCTAGGTACACACGTGCAATAATTATTGTTTGAAAACGAACGATCAACCAATATTACTGATTATTTTGAACGATAGTATTGTACACAATTCTTTACATGCTGTAAAGATACGATCGTTCAAAATAATCCACCAATACACACTATACACAATATTCCACCAATGTACACACTAGACACGATCGTTTGAGCGATCATTTGAACTATCATTCAAACGATGCAGGAAGTGACATGTACAGGAGAAAGTGTATCACAGAACAATCCATGATCACTGAACAACCGTACACACAATAGATTACGAAGGATCGTCTCCCAATCAGATCAGCCGGGGCAGTCGTTCGTTTCCAGCGAGATTCCTCGTTCGTTGGCGTTGTTGACCAGTTGTTGTGCACTTTTTTTGTTAACAATTATCGATCAAACTGTTGTGGATCTTTCAGATCTTTCAGATTCTTTTCAACCCACACTTTATTAGTTGTGTAGCCAGGAACTATGATACCACATTGTGTATCTAATCTCTTTTTACTGGCATGGTACAACAAAACTGTAATTGCACTTTGGCTGTGTAGATTGGATTTTTTGGTAAAAAATTGGCTGTTGCCAGTTGTCAATCAGAAGCCAGCCATGTGTCCAATCTGCACTGCAAGGCAAGATGCGGTGATTGACTTGGTACTATGCGGTGCAAATGTTGTCAGAATCTCCAACTATCTTCCCTGACCAAAAAAATAGACAAAAAACCAAAAGCTCATACCTGATGTATTGGAATTGAACTGAGAGGGATAAGTGGTCCCAGTATTGCAGCTTAGGGTTACAGCAATGTTCCGCCATAGGTTTGGTTCATAGGGTCACAGTTTGGTGAGTACTGCCACCCTAGGAAAGCGAGTGTGTTACTGGCAAGATTAGCAGGTGAAATACATCAGAGAATGGAATGGGGGACAAGTTTTTAAAAGTCTGAAGGTTTGAGAGTGTGCATGGTTCTATTTACAGGAGTGTAAAATGTATGGATTCATTTAGTAATTTTAGTACTGCATATTTAAACAATACACTGTTTTAAAATGGAATATTTTAGTAAAATTACAATACATATATACCAAAGATCAGCAAGAGATGTGTTCCTGAAATGTTGCAATGTCCTAATGAAATAGCTTTGTGCTGCTAAATCTGCTGCAATGCTTTTTGTGTACAATTAATAACACATACCACATCTTATTAGTAACCCCTTCCAGTATATTTAAAATAGAATGGATTAAATTTCAATTCTGTTTGAGGTTAACGCTTTGCTAAACTAACGATTTCTTTTGTAGTTAGTATCACAGCCTTTAAGGGGTTAAGTAACATGTTTAAAATAACTCAAAGAAAAATTAACAATTTCAGAATCAATCTGTCGGAGAAATAAAAATAAATTATTTTTCTTTTACAGATCTACTCAATTACTTATAAAGCTATATTTAGCATGTAGAAAAAAATAAAATAGAGAAAAAAAACACAAGATCTTTTGCCAAATTCGGTCACTGTGGAAATAATTCTAAAGCAGGGCCTAGTTACCGTGGAAACGGAGGCGCTGCGTGGTGGGGAGAGAGGACCAATATAGATCGGGAGAAAATGTTGTCAAGTCCCCCCCTTCACTTTCCTAAGTTTGAAATGTATAAATGACCCTTCTATGGAGAATGAAACCAGAAATAGGGCAGCATCTACTAAGCAGTATTTTACAGTCATGTAATTGGCTTTGCAGGACCACTAGCTACTGGTAAATATAATATAAAAGAAAAGTGATGAGAGCTAAATACAAAAGAGAAGTATTGCTTTCCAAATGATCAGTATACAGGTATGTATATTGTCATGCATTGTGCAGAGTGCACAAGGTATTGTTGTAACTGTTCTAAGAGATAAGGAATTAAATGTTAATGGTTTCTGTGCCATGCTATAATATTAATGTCTTATTATTTTGCATTATTATGTAATTATTATGTTTTGTTGCTGCTGAAAAGTTGTTTTCCAGTCTACATTAACAGTAAATTTGATTGATTTTTTAATGAATTGGTGCCATCGATTTGCCCCACCACAAATAAGTACGTCATGAAAGGTCGCCATGCTCTGTATAATACTAGTAATGCTCGGATCTATCTCTGTTTAAAAATCAGGAAGAAGAATGGGGTGATGCAAGAGCAATGCTCAAATCAAGATCTGAGGCTGTGTTTACTTTGTAAAAGAGTTACAAGCTGGAAATACTCTTGATACTTAATTTTGGCCATATTTAGGATTATTAGGTAAGCTAATGTCAAAACAAAGGGCAAAGGGTCATGGGCAGAAATGTTGGGGGCATTTAACAAAACATATTTAAAATATTTTAAAAATTGGGAGAACCCATAAATTGAAAAGGGGAGGGGGAACGTGGACAACCTCATCAAACCTCAACCTGTTTATGGTTAACCTCCTTAGCGGTCTAATTCCTTCCAAACTTCCTAGCAAAAAGCGGTATAATTTTTGGCATGGAAATTTAGTTTACATTTTAGACTGTAATTCTTAGGCATAACTGACTGATATTTATTAAATTTAATATTAAACTTTAAAAATAACAAAAAATCTGTTAAAAAAAAAAAATAAATATTTAAACATAGTAGGGTAGGTTGAAAAAAGACATAAGTCCATCAAGTTCAACCACTAAGGAAATAAACATATCCCAGATATAAAACCCTATAA
>NC_092865.1:71682849-71689110 GCF_032062135.1 Pyxicephalus adspersus | reverse complement strand
CAATGCTTTGTACAGGGGCAGGATTATGTCTCCATCTCTGCAGTCTATTCCTCTTTTATTACAAGAAAGTACTTTACTAGCTTTATATATTGCAGCTTGGCATTGCATGCTGTTAATATGTCTATGACATGTAATGTAACTGTAAAGTAGCATATTTATTATATATATATAATATAATTATATATATGAATATTTATTTGTATTGGACTCAATACAGCTATTTTATATTGAATTCAATACAAAATGATTTGAATTTCCTAAGTCCCAGCCGCACCAAAGCATATACCAATATATGTAAATTATAAATGTGCAATATATATTGGATATTGCTTTGCACACCAGAATGTGTGGGTTTATTTTAGGGTCATTGTATTGTGCTTGTGTGCACTAAAATAATAATTTTTAACATTTCTTGTCTCAAGAAAGAGAAAGAACAGTAGCATGAAAAAAACATAGCAAATCACAAAAGGATTGTACGAGGACGGCTGGACCACTAGCTACGCATAACCAAATTACAGCTGTTGCCCAATCAAATGACAGCTTTTTAGCTCCTAACTATAAAAAGGTTTCCCCATGCCTTGCCCTACAACTGACCAATTTGTTGAATGTCCTTAAAAAAAGAGGACTCTTTTGCCTCTTCTTCGCTCATGTCTCAATGATATTGGAGCTGTGAAGGACAATCATGACATTACATTTTTTTCAATCAAACTTCCTGCTAAGATTTTTGTGACAAGATTAAACTCCTTCTGCCTGTTCTTGTTCCCCTGGTGATACACATCTATCAGCATACTGCAATCTTCATTGGAGGAATTCATTGCTTCATTGGAGCCCCTTTATGCTGATGATTAGCTCCTCACACTGACTCAGCCTCTTACCCCCCTAACCAATCTCCTGTCTTACTTTTTTCCAGACATTAGTTTTTAATGAAAGAGTCACTTTAAATATTTTTCAGTTGCTACATTTGAACTAAATATATTTATAAGAATAATTACATGCTGTTACAAATGTCATAAATATGTTTAGCAGTTTTCTGCTAATAACTGATTCATTGCAGTATCCATGAATGCATTTATAAATATCAAACACTGACGTATTATACAATTATAATTTCTTATTGTGTTGCTTTATTGTTTGGCCCATTTCTCTTATTTTTTTTATTTCCTGTCTTACTTAAAGCACTTTTCCCTGCTTCTCCCGTTTGAGTGTGAATTTAGACACGTAGGTGGTGCTTAACATCTCCTTACCTGCCTCCCTGCTCTCCAAAGTCCAACTAAACTTCTCTTTTGTTTGGCCACTTACTATACAATTCCGTATCTTGGCATCAAGTTCACTAAGTCCTACCAATCTTTATATGCAGAAAATGACCATCCTCGGATCAGTTCATTGCCTCTTTACTAGATTCTTAGACGTCCCTACCTTTCTCTTGGTTTGGCCGCATATCAGTTGTTAAAATGAGGTGGTTACCTATGCCCCTTAACTATTTTTGTGTACTACATCTACAGATCCCCCTTTATTCTGCTTGGTCTATGGGCCTGATTTAATAAAGCTTTCCAAGACCCCCAAACCTAGAATGGATTTCTTAAAAGTCATTAGCTATTTGTTAGCAAATGTTTTAAAACCTGGACCAGATGTATTTCAGGTTTTCTGGATCACCAGATTCACAGATGAAAGTGTAAATTCTCCAGTCTTGGAGAGCTTTAATAAATCAGGCCAAATGCATTTGTTTGAGCCATTGTAGACCCAGAGTTGCTGGACGAACCCTTTACACCCATAGACACACAGGAGGACTTGGTGTCCTTCACCTAGTGAAGTATTTCGCTGAAGCCTAAATATAAATCCTCTGTGTGTTTTCTTTGACATACTTAATTGTACACAATACCTGTATTGTACAGCACACTGCCTCCAGAAACACACCCTTAAGTTCTCCATTCCTTGAGGATTTGGGGCTCTAAATATCGGGTTATAATGAACTTCCACTGGCCACCAGCAGATGGCCACATTCAGGGAAAGCTCACAATGCAAACAGCTGGAAGCTTCTTATTTAAGTGTTTGCCATTCTTGAAGTCCTTGCCAGATCCTCAGTGCTGTTTGGCCTGCTGTCTGCTCTGCTCTCTGGCCCTGGCCTTGTTCCTTGTTCTAGACCTGTGATACTGACCTGACCCAAGCTTGTTACTCTTTTACTATTTCTGATAAGTTTGTTTGTGGCGGTGTTTAGTTATTTTTTGGTTTGTGCACATTATTTGTTTTTTGTACGTTTTGGTAATACACTTTTATCACCCATCACTGTTCTTGTCTCGGGTACTGCCATTAGTGATCACCTGGCTTAAGCTGCGTACACACGTGCAATTTTTGTCGTTGGAAAGGATCTTTCACGATCCTTTCCAACGACAAAGGACTACACGATGCATGAACGGTGCTGCTCTATGGAGAGGGGAGGGGGAGAGCGACGGAGCGGCACCCTGCTGCTCTCCCCCTTCCCTTGCATTAGGATCGGTCGTCGTTCATCGTTCGTGGATCCGCCAGGACGGATCCACGGACGATGAACGACGCGGACTGTACACACGCCAGATTCTCGCCCGATATCTGGCCGATGCTGAATATCGGGCGAGAAAAATCTGTCGTGTGTACGCAGTTTAACACATCCTGTTCCTATAAATGCAGATTAGGATTACACCACAGTTCATCAAAGTCAGGAAGGAGGAATGGATAGAAACCTGGAAGGCCGTTTCTTCCTATTCTAATAATGTACATGTGGTTAAGGCTACCTGTTCCTCCCATGGTACCTGATTCCATCTCACTTGCTCATATGGACCCTAACCTCTCTGGTAATTTTTTCTTGGTTGTGGTGTTCAGGAAGAAATGTTACATACCTGGTGGTCCTGCCCAAAATTACGGGTCTTTGGACCTGTTTATAATCTACTTCCACATTACTGAACAGGACATTGACCCCAGAGCCTTGGCAAGCATTGTTACATTTTTCTCAACATGTCTCTCTTTCTGCCCCAGAAGAAGCTGACTTCATTTGTATTCTTGGCTGCGAAACAAGTAATTGCTAAAGCCTAGAGGTCTCCTCAAACATCTTATTGGGAGGTTGAATCCAGATGCGATTTCATTATGACAAATTAAAAATTATCAAGCATTCTCTCTGACGTGCATCAACAATTTTTAGCTACATGGCATCCCAAGTATGCAAATTTTCCCACATCTCCCGTGTCCAGGTTGTAGAGTGACAGTCTTATGATATTTTTAAGAACTTTGTTGACCCAAGCTCTATGCCCCACTTGTCATTCTTCCTCTTTCCTTCTTTCTTCCTTTCACCCCCTTAAATTTAAAACACAGTCTCCTAAATCTTTTTTTTAATGTTTTACAACCCATGTGTTATTTAGCATTACCATTTATGACAGAACATATTTGGTGCCATTGATATATGCTTCTTGTATTTTGTTTTTATGTACCCCATTTACATGTCATGTATACCCTTTTTTCTTATACTTCTAATAAAAAATATTGGTAAAGAAAAGAAGAAAACTCCAGTAATAGAGACTAAAAAAGGAAAAGAGGGGAACAAAATACAAAGAAGGCCTTACTGCATACCTAACCAGTAACAATTTGAAGGTCCATACCCTGGAGAATATAAAAACTACATACGGCTAAATCTACTCCCACTGGTCTTTTTTACTTTAATACCGGAAGTAAGGTCTTTTTAACTCTAAAGAAGCACGGCTGAATAGGAGGCGGAACTAATGTTCTCTAAAACAAATTGACAAGGTGCCTAACTACCTAATTTTGGTAAAATTTGTATTGTGTGCAGCAAAAAAGAAACCGTGGTCTTCTCCTGGAGGCTCCTGGAATATGCAACTAATGGAGGACTTAGTGAGTAAACAAAAGGATCCTTTTAGGTTGTGGTAGAGGAAATCTAGGCCCTGAGTCTGATTTCAAAACTGTAAAAAGAAGAGTGTATAGTCAGAGCAGATAGCATTAGGCAGTGAATAGAGAATGGATAGAGTATGGCAGTTTCCCCCACTACCCATGCAAAAGGACTAAAGTGCTGTCAGGGGGGAAAAAAACATTGCCATCGAGGTAGAAAGCTTGCAAGAAGAGAAACAGTTCATTAGATCTGCAGAAATCCAAAAAGAATGGATGACTCAAGGAGGTGAATTCAGCCTTTTAGCCCTATTGATGCTGATGCAAAAAAAGTTGAGCCCTACAAATGCAAAAAGAGAGCAGTATGAGAAAATATGGGTTTTCCATTCCAGGCAAAAAGGAAGGATTTTCTAGGATTGGGAAAAATGTGGTTGGGGTAGGATCATGTGTTTTATTACCACAAAATTACAGGTTTGAACAACAGTTGCACAAATACTGCTCAAATATTTTCATTGTACAGATTTCTGTTTTTATGCAAAACTAGGTAGAAATATTGGCAACATAAAAGGGGGACTCTGGAATTTGTGAGGTTGCTACATTTAGTTGTGTATGTGCAATTAAAATATATATGATGTTGTACCTATGTTTTGCTGCATGCTGTGATACAGGTTTTGGTTCTTGTTTAATTTTTATATAATCTTTCTTTTCTTAACCCTTTGGATTGTGTCTTCTGTGGGAGGGTTTGCAACTGAAAAGTTGACTTTATTAAGACAAATTATACCTGGATCAAAGAAGAATACTCCTAAACACCCACTGCAGATGTTACTGAAAAATGTATTTTTTTTAAACAATTAAATAAAGACAAATACCTCTTGGATAGAAAGGGATATAGTAAGGAGGATGTGATGCACCAGAGAGTGTGAATAGCGTTTTTTCTTTCAAAGGATGCAGTGAAGTCCCCAATTATTAGAAAAAAGTTTGAAAGTTGAGAGCTACCTATACTACTTAGTAAAAGGCCTAATCTGGATAAAAGGCTTTATCTGGAAAAACAAAAGTTGTATTTAAAATGAGCATTTAAAAAGATGCATATTTAAACTGCAAATTATGTCAATTTTAAGCCGACAACTCCCACCCAATTGCTGCAATCCAGCACAAACAGCTGAGCGTTTACATGCCAATGCTTGAAATTCACATTCATTCCAATGGGGCAGTCCATACCACGGCGTTTTCGTGATAAGCTGTAAAGAAAATGCATCCTGTAGAATTTCGAAAAAGTTAACATACACATACACCCAAAAATGCTTCCCAAACACCAAAAACGCCTCCCAAATGTCCAAAATGCTAAAAATGAATGGGCGTTTTTGGGAATTTGGAAGACCTTTTAGCATATTCTAACTTTTCTTTGTCACGTATCTTGGTTTAAAACATCTTTAAATGCTTAAAAACTCATACAAAAGCTTTAAAGGTTTTTATATGTGTTTAAAATTAAAGTCAATGTAGACTCTAGTCAACATAGACTTTTTTCTATATGAATTTATGTGTTCTTTTAAGTGTTTTTAGATGTGCTTTTGCTTGTTTTCATTTCTTGCAAATCATTCAGAGTAAATTTCACATTTAAACATTTAACATGGAAAATTCTCACTGATTTATTAAAAAATGCACACAAATACATAAAAAATGCAATTTTGTGTGTTAAATATTTGCTTTATAAAAACATGCCAAAATGAACACAAAACTTGCACAACTAATCTGTAACTCACATTTGCAGACTAGCCACACAAAACACACACACAAACACACACAGGATTTCTATGAGAAATTGCATGCATTTTTTAGCAGTGCAGATGCCTACCTTTGCCACTACATTTTCTAAGAAATATATTCAAGTAGCGAAAGGTATAAAAAGAAATTCTAAGGGAAGCACAACCTTTGGATCCATATTATCTCCTTGTCTCTATAGAGAACCCTTTGACAGCAGCTTTAAACATTGCTTTCTCTACATGGCATTTAAATGTGGTGTCAGTACATGCAGAGACTGCTGGGTACACAGAAAGTCAAAAATTCTACGATGGGTGGTGAGATTTTTCCCCTGCGGCAGTTTATTTATTGCTCTAAATATACTTTCAGGTCTTCAGGGAACCCTTGATATAATTACTATATCCACAGATCACAGTATATTAGTGTAGTGGTCAGTGGGAAGAATTCCTCTTACATTGCTGGCTATAGGGAACTATATCACTCTTAAGCTGCGTACACACTTCCAATTTTTATCGTTGGAAATGAACGACGAACGAATGACGAACGACCGATTGGCCAAAAATCGTTCGTAAAAAAAGTAACCAACGACGCCGACGAACGAGGATAGTCGTTGGAAATGAACGACCGGACCGGCGGATC
>NC_092865.1:71640791-71682309 GCF_032062135.1 Pyxicephalus adspersus | reverse complement strand
CACTGCGGTACTTCATCCTGTTTAGTTCAAATTTACTTACCTGCCAGTCAAGTATAAATAATTGAACACACACAAATTGTTTCAAAATAAATAATTTTATTGTAAAAAATGTATAAAATAAAAAAAAATTAATATTTACTTTTTTTAAAAAAATTTTTTTTATAAATTTGTAGAGTGCCCGCAGGTCACTTCTCGCCTCGCGCACTGCACTGTCTTGGCCACTTCCTTCCATCTGTTGTCCATGACCTCCATTTTCTCCAAAATTTCATTTTTTTGTGAAACAAAAGATTCTTTTGAGAATCTGTGTAGGAATAAAAAAGAATGTTAAGTACACATATATTGTGATGCCGACACATGGATATGACACATTTTCGCATAAACAATATATGAATGCTTACCAACTCTTTTTGCCTTCTGCCCTGACGTGCCTGGCTGTGGACCTTCTCGTTCTCCCTCTGATACTGTAATAAGAGCAAACAAAAATAAAAAGTTAAATTACACACAATTATATGCAACCTACCTCTCTAAAATTTGGGTACATACGTGGCTCAATTTCCACCACAGACTGGACTACCTCCTCTGCAGGGGAAACCAGTATCAACTCTGCATAAAAAAAAACAAATACATATTTGCACTATATCTAAAAATAATCTATTTGTCATATTTAGAAAATTATACATTTGTTTTGTATAACCATATACCGATATCCTATTTATATATTTATTTGTTCCAGCGGAGTTCTTCATCCTGTTCCACTGCGGTACTTCATCCTGTTTCTTCCAGTGGAGTTCTTCATCCTGTTTCACTGCGGTACTTCAACCTGTTTAGTTCAAATTTACTTACTTGCCAGTCAAGTATAAATAATTGAACACACACAAATTGTGTGTAAAATGTATAAAATAAAAAAAAAAATAATATTTATCTTTTTTAAAATTTTTGTTTTGATAAATTTATTGAGTGCCCGCAGGTCACTTCTCGCCTTGCGCACTGTCTTGGCAACTTCCTTCCATCGGTGCTACATGGCCTCCAGTTTCTCCAAAATTTCATTCTTTTTGAGAATCTGTGTAGGAATAAAAAAGAATGTTAAGTACACATATATTGTGATGCCGACACATGGATATGACACATTTTCGTATAAACATTATATGAATGCTTACCAACACTTCTTGCCATCTGCCCTGATGTGCCTGGCTTATGTTTTTTCATGTTTACAAAATTATGCATTTTCTCTTATTAAATATATACCAATATCCTACCTTCTGTCTCTACCCGCTCCTCCAGACGCTCCTGCGGCTGCTCCTCTACCTCCCGAGCACGTTGCCCGTGCATTAGCATAAAAGCAAAAACAGAAGCAAAAATTGTCATAAATAAATAAAAATTTTTAAAAATTTCAAAACAATTTTTTAAACAAATGCAAATAAATAAAAATAATTTTGTAAAAAATTACATAACCTATAACAAATATTTTTGAAAAAAAATTTAACTTCTACAAACTGACAAAATTATTACTTACGTTTTCTGTCAATACGTCGCCTCAACGTATGCAGCACGTCTCTCTCTCTCTGTTCTTCAGATCAGACCACCTTTTCCGCAGTTGATCTTTGGAACGCTCCACATGAAATTTGTGCCGCAATCTCCTCTGCAATTTCTCCATTATCCGTTTTTTTCTCGTATTCTGGGATTTATAATGCCCCCTTCTACCATCATAGTCATTTTTCTTCAGGACCTCCACCAAAACCTCCATCTCCTCTCTGGACATAGGTGTGGCTCTCTGGGCAGACATAATTACATCACAGACAAACATATAACAGGAAGTGGGTGGGTGTTTGCAAAGTCCTGTGGGAAATCACAAGTGCAAAGTGCAAGATCCAGCGCGGTCGTTCGTACGCAAATTCGTCTGACAATTCAAACGAGAAACGAACATTATTGAGGTGGGTGATGCTGCATATTTTTACATGTTATCCTAAATATTATGTTTATAGTTTTGTTATATTTTATATTTAATGTTTTTCACAGATCATGGCCTATGATGCATTCAATAATCCTGACTTCATGCGTGAGTTCATTGAGGCATACAGGTCACATCCCTGCCTGTGGAAGGTGAAGTCTGCGGAATATTCAAACCGACAGATGAAACTAAAGGCGTATACCGTTATGGTGGAGCTGAGCAAGACCGTTAATCCTGCCGCTGACATTAAATATGTGAAACAAAAGATTCAAAACCTTCATACAGTTTTTAAAAAAGAAATGAACAAAATAAAGGCTTCACAGCGGTCAGGTGCTGCAGCGGATGACGTTTATGTACCTAAACTATGGTACTTTCATCTGTTGTCATTCACCGCAGATCAGGATGAAGGTCGCCCGTCGGTGTGCAGCCTGGGAGAAGCGGACAAGGATGCTGGGGAAGGTACACACAGGAATGCTGAGGAAAGCCTTGATGAGACTCCTGATCTTTTCAAGACACCAGACCAGGTAAGTTTTTTAAAAAATATTTTTATTATTAAATTTCTAAAAACACAGGCACAGCTACATATAGGGAAGTATAAAACTATACATAGAGTTTTATTACAAACATTATTAAACAATTTTATTACAAACATTACAGACTATGTCATGCGATCCTGCCATTCAACTGCTCCAGTAGTGTTGAAGTACTCCAAGTACTTGGTTCTCTTTAGCCCACACAGAAGCATTCTGAGGTACTTATCGTTCAAACGATCGCATCTATCGTGTGTACAATATCTGCGAACGATCGTGTCGTTATCTGTATGTACAGGATCGGTGCCATACGATCGTTCGCAGATATCGTGCAGGATCGTTTGTCGTTCGTTTACCAACGATATTAATTGAAAGTGTGTACGTAGCTTTACTGATAGCCAAAAAGATCATTGGTGTCTATTAGGTTGAACTGAATGTCTCAAATTTCTCATTGCTCAAGGAACCCCTGGCAATCTCTGGAGAAACCCTACAGAGCCCTGGTTAAAAAAAAAAAACAAAAAAAAAAACACTCTAATATGTCACAGCATTTTTTTAGTGAGTGTCCTCATTTTCATGGAATACATGGACCTGGAAGAGTGTCCACTTATGAGTGAATGTCTGATAAAAGTCAAATTCAATGCTTTATAAATAGACCAAGGTCCAAGTCAAGGTATTGCAAAAGCATCTTCTTAACCTAATGGGGATGGCATGCAAATTAAACAATTGGAAAGGGAAGGGCTATGAACCTTAAGGATGTAATCCAAGATCCTGTAGGGGTACCACTGGTGAGAAATCAGCTAGCATTTAGGAAAATAGTATATTTATAGATATATAAAGAGAATTATTCCCTGTGGTTTATACATCTGTTATGTAACACTGTGTCATGAAACTGTTAGGTATATGTAACTGCATCAACATGCTGTCCAGTATATTGGATTAAGTTAGAGGTTGTGGTAGGGTAAAATAAATGTTTTTATAGTGCTCAAGTTTACAGCAAACCCCTTCAATCCTCCAGACCATATATACCTTTTCCAAGGGTCTTTTGGATGGTTTGACATGTTATTTTCTTTCCTGCATTGTAGACGGTGGAGGGCAGTCCTTATTGCTGCAAAGAATTGTGCATAACTGTGCATGTCATTTATTTTGGTGGTACTCTGAGCCTTGTGGTGTGACAGTGCCAATCTAGGGGGCAGGTCATGAAAGTCTGTGCTCAACCTGAAGCGTGGAACAGAGGTACCATTTAGAGCAGGGTTTCTCAATTAAGGTTCCTCCAGGGGTTGCTAATAGGGATGAGCGAGCGAGATTTGTAAGTTCGATCTCGCGGCCAATCGGGCCTCTCTCGCTTACCGAACATTTAGGGGAGAATGGCCTTGTGATTCGCCATGAGGTCATGTTCTCGCCAACCGAACAAGGGGGCGAGGCAAGAATCTCAGCTGGGAGCGAATCATTTGCTCCCAGGATGCACAGCAAGGCCCAGTAGCCCAATCAGGAGACATCTGAGCACAGACATTTACACAGGGAAGGAGGGAGGGGTTAGTCACTCCATCTTGTGTTCTGGGTGAAGGATAGAAGCAGGGAGAGACGTGGATTGTGACAGGGACAGGTTAGGAGACTTCTGTATTATCTGTATATATATACACATATAGCAGTTTTTGATGCTACTTGTTCCTAGGTACCAAAGAAGACAGTTTGATATGGAAAAATTTCTGTCCCATTCTCAAAAAAATACAGATATTTCAGTCTTTGATACCTCTTGCTATTTACCAAAGAAGACCGTTTGGTACAGAAAAATTGCTGTCCTACTATATAAAAATACAGATATTTCAGTGATACCGCTTGCTATTTACTAAAGAAGACCGTTTGTAAAAAAAAAATTCTGTCCTACTATTAAAAAATACATATATTTTGGTCTTTGATACTATGCTATTTATGCTACTTACCAAAGAAGACAGTTTGGTACAAAAAATTTCTGTCCTACTATATAAAAAATACTGATATTTCAGTGTTTGATACCTGTTGCTATTTACCAAAGAAGACCGTCTGGTAAAAAAAAATTCTGTACTACTATATAAAAAATACATATATTTCAGTGTTTGATAACTCTTGCTATTTACTAAAGAAAACCGTTTGGTAAAAAAAATTTCTGTCCTACTATATAAAAAATACAGATATTTCAGTGTTTGATACCTCCTGATATTTACCATAGAAGACTAGTTAAAAAAAATTGCTGTCCTAGTATAAAAAAATACAATTATTTCAGTGTTTAATAACTCTTGCTATTTACTAGGGATGAGCTAGAATATTAAGTTAGATCTCGCAGCGAATCGGGCCTTTCTCGCTTACCGAAAACGGCTTTTGCAAAATCAGTTCACCGAAATTTTGCAGAACCATTGGGAGTTCGAGGAAATTTTCGCGACAATGATAGAGGCATTCTCACTCATCCCAAAAAAGGCAGCAGCAGGGATGGAAGGGGCCACCAATCTGCCTCATGTGAGTCCCAAAGAAGAGACAGAGGAGTGGGCACAAGCAGGAGAACAGTCAGAGACGATGTGACCTTGGGGGAGGTGCAGAGAACAGGCCGGATCACATTTGGGTACAACATCCCTGCTTTCCCACATACGCAAGAACCACAAACTAAAGTGAGATCAGTCATTCTTCCTTCTTTCACCTACATTGACTCCTTCTCCACCTCCAACTATCATTGCTACTATGTCTAAGGAGGTTGGTGCCAGCCAGACTTCTAGTGGCGATGAAGGATCAGCTTCTGCCCCCAGATTTCGTGGCATCAGACTATGTTTGTCGCCGCAAGATGGGTACTCTAGTGACACCTTCAGCTCCCCTAGCTCCCAGTCCCTTCAGCCCACTCTACCGGAGTACTCCTCCTGAAAGGCCAGCAGTGGAGGGCACTGTGGTTAAGCGTGCACACCACTACAGCTTCCTCAAGCACACACGTTGCCAGGCAATGCCGAAACTGGTGTCCTTGGGGGAGAAAAGTCACACCGCCAGAGAACTCCTGTCCAATTTGCACAAAGAGGTTGAGGCTTGGCTGACGCCCTCCCAGCTCACAACAGGCAACGTAGTGTGCGACAACGGGGCCAACCTTGTGGCCGCGCAGTGTCTGTGTGAGCAAAAGTTAGCCATGCGCCATTACTTGGTCACCGTGGTGCATGGAGACAGTGGGGCCCCCGGTACAGCCACACAACTGAGCTATTTTACCAGTGACCAGTGGCTGCAGATAGAGACGTTGTGCAAGGTACTGGCCCTCTTTGAGCAGGCCACAAACATTGTGAGTCGGGAGCGGTCTGGCTGGAACAATGTCATACCCATCATCTTTCTGCTTGATAATACCCTGTGTGGAGGAGAATGAGGGTGACATTACACATTATAGCGCACAGCCAGCATCAGGAGGGGCAAGAAGGGACACTGGCTAGCATCAGGATTTTCAACAGGAGGAAGAGGAAGATGATTATGATGATGATGAGGGAGACCATGTTGGGGCTGCTGGACAGGACCCGTGCAACCGACATTTGTGCTGTCATGCCCCAGGCATTGTGCGGGCGATGGAACAACAGGAACTGCTGCAGCTTGAACAGGAGATGGTGGGTGATCAGGAGGAAGATGATTTGGCGCTTACTGAGGGACAGGAGGAGGATGAGCCCAGGAAACCCCTATTTCATATGTGTGTCCACATGTTGCGATGCCTACGGAGGGACCCCCGCATTCCACACAGGGAGCTCAGGAGGACACTGCCTCCCCTGTATCCACCTGTGGCGGCGGCAGCAGCAGCAGTGGCAGCAGGCCGCAGACGTCCAAAAGTCTAGGCTAAGGCAGGGGGGATTTTCTGGATGCCTGGCGAAACCTGATGCGGTCACCTCAAACAAGTAAAGTGCAGGGACATAACCATCGAGAACGGATGAAGCGCATGGTGCATGATTTCATGCGCTTTTTTCTGACTGGTGGAGGTGGTGGTGATGACGACAGCAGTTATGAGGAGGATGCCTGTCCTGACAATAGTGACGCCATTAATTTTTGGGTCAACAGGCTTGAAATCTGCCCGCAGTTTGCACAGTATGCCATCAAGCTTCTTTCGTGATCATCATCAAGTGTTCTGTTCAAAAGAACCTTCAGTGCCACTGGCGGAGTGGTCACGGACAACCGATCACGACTGTCGCCGGAAAATGTCAATTGCCTCACCTTTTTGAAAATGAACGAAATGAACGCCATTCATTGTCCCATTCTGATCACTCATGTGCCATTGATTGTCCCCTTCTGATCACTCATGTGCCATTCATTGTCCCCTTCTGATCACTCATGTGCCATTCATTGTCCCCTTCTGATCACTCATGTGCCATTCATTGTCCCCTTCTGATCACTCTATGTCATTCATTGTCCCCTTCTGATCACTCTGTGCCATTCATTGTCTCCTTCTGTTCACTGACTCACTTTATTTTTGGCTTCTACGGCCGGGTAACAGACTCCGTTAGGGCAGGGATCAGCAGCTTGCTTGTCCTTCCCGGTGCGGAGTCACGGGCGCGTGTGCGGGCCTTTGAAGTTACTTTCAGTTTCGCTCTGCACTGCAGCCAGCATCGAGGAGTCACACAGAGGCACACAGTGGCAGGTATTTTAATTTTTTGAGCAAAAACCGGGGGGTGGCTTATTTGATGGGGATGCTTTATCATCGGGGAAACACGGTAAGTATCTTTTGTTACAGCTTAATTGGTATTGCATTATTGCATTGTTTTGTCTATCTGTCTTATTATTAAATAGTATATTCTTTCAAGTCTTTGTGTTATCTCTCTTGGTACACTTCTTTTTCAACCCATCATTATTTACATAAATTGTCACAAATTATATTCGTGACATAACAATGATGCACTACACCCAGCTCTAGATGCCAGTTACCAATGCAGTCCACACTCCGTCTCAGGACCCACTGCCTCGTCCTACTGCTGCTGTACTCCATTCACTAAAATTGTATTACACACTTCTGGGTGGCATTGACGATGCGCTCCACCCAGCTCTCCATGACACTTACCAATGCGGTCTCCCTGGTGGTGGCTGACCAGAGGCCACACACTGCTACTGCTCTCGCTGACCCATGCTCCGTCTCTGGTCCTCCATCCTTTTGCCTAATCTACCTGCGCTACTTGTCCACAACTTTATGGGTGGCATTTCTAACACATGTCATCCAGGTCATGATGCCAGCTAGCAATTATTATTATTAATAAACAGGATTTATATAGTGTAAACAAATTATGCAGCTATATCAATTAAATAGGGGTACGAACATAAAATAGCAATGCATTCTTCTGGTGTTTTGACAGCAGAGACTGTTGCTAGTGGGTTGAGATCACCCCTTCTCAATGTCCTAATGTTTATGCTGCCTTCTGAACGCAGTCCATCAAGCAAAACTCCTATTTGCCTGCTGTCACTTTGCCTGCCATTTTCTGGAAACTTTTTTGGAACTTTTGTATTTGTCCCTTGTTGCCACGGTTCTCTCGGTTTGCCGAAATTTCGCGGACCCATGGGAAGTTCAAGGAAATTTTCTCGAGACTGTCAGAGGCCTTCTCGCTCATCCCTAGTTGCTAAGGGTTCCTTAGAGTTCATTGAGCAGTTTGTGCCTCCAAGGGCAGTTTTAATGACACCAATGATCTATTTTGCTATCTGTAAGGGGGGCATTCTTTCCGCTGGTCAACAATGTAAGAGGCATTATTCCCACTGATCACCACAGTAAAGTACTGTGAGTTGTGAATATAGTAATCATAGCAGGTGTTTCCCAAGACCTGAAAGTTGTTTTAAGGGTTCCCTCATGTTAAAATGTTTGATAGACACTGATCTAGAGCATTTTTCTCAACCAGGGTTCTGAGGTTGCACAGGGTCTCTTGAGCAATGAACAATGTGTGCCTCTCAGGTCACCTTAACCTGACACCAATGTCAACTATCTGTAAATGTGGCATTTTTTCACTGACCAGCAATAAAGGGAGCATTGTTCCTACTGGCCACTACTCTAATGCACTATGACCTGTGGATTTAGTATAGCAGGAGATCCCTAGGACCTGAAAGTTTTTTCATGGGTTCCTCCATGTTACAAAGGTTATGAAAGACTGACCTAGAGGTAGAGAAGAACTACTTGGAGGGACAGATCAGGAATAAAAGTCAGCCTTTGCTTAAAAACCCATATGTCTACTCTGTCTTCCATGAGTTTGCTGGTCTTTGTGTAAGAAGGGTTACATCAATTCTCTTCCTTTTCATAATCGCTTATGTGTGAATAAGTGAATGTAAATGCTTTTGAACAATTGCACAAAATTGGCCGTCAAAAGTCACATGGGATATTCTAAACAAGAATGTCTCTGGGGATGCCTGCTTTGTGCAGCTGCTCTATTCTGTGTTTTTGTTTGTGAACTCTGGCTTCATTTTCTGTATAGGAAATTAGGAAATCACTATTTTATGGATCCTGACATTAAGGGTACTGAATCCATCAAGTCATACCAAAAACAATTAGTCCTGGTATTTACTCATCATGTAATACAGCAGTTTGTTTTATAAACCTACAACTACATTTTATGTGTCTGCAATCTACATGAATAACTGAATGCAATCAGCTAATGTAAATGACCATATTATAATGAGTTAATAATAAACAAATAATAATAAAAAACAAGTTTAATAAGGAGAAAAATGTATCTCTTTTTAATATCTGTATACAATCTTTGTTTTGCAAATAAACATTTAGACCATCGCCAAGGATTCTGGCAGTACTTACCAGCGTTACTGCTTTTCTTTTTGCTTGCTTTGTATGAACTAAATTTTAGATGACACTGTCTGATGAGTTACTGCAGTGTTTAAATTATTTTATACAGCCCCATCAATGTATAATATGCCAATAAAAATAGGATTATTTTTCATGGGAACGGATTAATCATTTTCCTTTTATTTCTTATGGGAAAAATTTGTTTGGTATAAGTCCTGTTTGGTATAAGTCCAGGGATCTG
This sequence comes from Pyxicephalus adspersus, assembly GCF_032062135.1. Classification (NCBI taxonomy): domain Eukaryota; kingdom Metazoa; phylum Chordata; class Amphibia; order Anura; family Pyxicephalidae; genus Pyxicephalus; species Pyxicephalus adspersus. The sequence continues at coordinate 71,672,839 of NC_092865.1, read as the reverse complement.
GAACGGATTAAGGACTTATACCAAGGTACCACTATATAACAATATACATATAGCATGATTTATTCCATCCACCTTAAACTTGACATGTTTCGGAGGTATTGGCTTCTTCAGGAGTATATTATAAACAGGAAAGCCATGCAAAAACAATACAAAATACAAAATGATTCCATAAATAAAATATAAACTGAATGTTCAAATTATACATTGATTACACTTTTCAGTAAACTTACAATGATAGTCTACCAATAAAGTGAATAAATCCACTTCTCAAAGACTTGTCAAACATGGTAGGTTATGCATGTGGGCAAACAAATATGCAGGAATGACAAAAGTGAGCGACAGAGCCAACAAAAAACATAGGATGTCTAACAGTGCAATATGAGGGAACAACAAAAAACATAGATTGTCTATTGATATGACTAAATTAATAAAAGGAATGGAGGAGCCCAGCTATGGGGAGAAATTAGCTGAACTGAATCTATTCTCCTTTGAGAAGAGACATATTAGGGGGGATATGATCACCTTGTATAAATATATAAACAGTCCATATAGAGAATTTTCTTCCCAATTTTTCACTTTGAGATCATTACAAAGAACAAGAGGGCACTCTTTGCATCTGGAGGAAAAGAAGTTTAATCTCCAGGTAAGGAAGGGATTCTTCAATGTGAGGTCTGTGAAAATGTGGAACTGGCTCCCTCAGGAAGTAGTTTCAGCAACTACTATAGATTGCTTTAAGAAAAAGCTGGATGATTTTCTAGAAGCACAGAATATAACTGGGGATTAAAGATTTAAAGTAAAGATAACAGAGACTGCTGATCCAGGGAACATCCGACTGCCTCATGGAATCAGGAAGGAATTTTATTTTCCCCTGTTTAAGCAAATTGTACCCGGGGTTTTTTTTGCCTTCCTCTGGACCAACTATGTCTTATAGGGTTTTATATCTGGGGTATGTTTATTTCCCTAGTGGTTGAACTTGATGGACTAACCTACTATGTACCTATGTAACTACGAATAAAGCATAGATTCCAAATGGGAGCGGTACCACCCACCTGTGGGCACTGAAGAAATCTAAGGGGGCCTTTCTTGTTCAAGACATATTGAGAGGGCATTGAGGACCAGCCGCTGCTCCCTTGGGAAATATGCACAGGGATCCCTTCCCCCGTGTGCTGCTCAGCTCTTCCTCCTCCATTTGATCCACAGCCCTGGCTGTGTGTCATTGAGCGCCCAACATTTGCATATGGGCCCTTTGAGATAATCCTACCCTCAAAATGCGTACTACCAGCTGATTGGGCGTGTACTATGACGTCACTATCACCTGTGTTTGTTCCCTCTGCACGCACATCTCCTATCTTTTTCAATAGGATCCTGCTTCAGTGCTGCTCCCCGCCCACCTTGTACAGGTTGACAATCGAAAATCCGGCCATCCATAATCCATTTACTTTAGTTTCCCGGCATGAATTTCAGATCGCATATTCAATACAGGGCAGTACAGTACTGCAGTACACTGTTTGGCCACTAATGTTTTGGCACTGTTCTGCAGAAACACTTGCTTGGTAAACTAAGTACACGCTGAGACTTCTCTGCTGCCTGGAACTGTGCCAGATGTCCGCGGGTGCTGCGAGAGGAAGGAAGTATAACCTTCAAAAATACGTAATTTTTCTAAAATCCAGCACTCTTCAGGCCCCGGGGTTGCCGGATTTTTGATAGTCAACCTGTACTGCGAGATAATCCCAGCAGCAGCATCATGAGAGCTGTGTCTGTGTCCATGCTGCTGTCATTATACCCAATATATCAACCTTCATATCTCTTACACCAAAATTTTCAGGGTACACAGGGGACCCCGAGAGCTGATACTAAACTTAAACATAACAAAATTGCCACATACGATGTCTCAAACATAAAATCCTAATAAGAATCAGGGATTTATTCTAATTAAAGTGGACCTAAAGTAAAAAGAAATTAAAAAACACCTTTATTTGCACAGATCCGTGACGTATGCCACTGTATTTGTAAAAATAAAAAAGAAAGTGGCACTGTTCATGTGTGAGATCGCCATCTTTCTTTTTTCACTGACAGTCCCTCTTGCACATGCCGGTTCTCAGAGCTCAAGCTTCTGGAATTTGTGACATGCGTATCCCAGGAGGCTCTGCGCTCCCATTCAGTCTTTACCGCATATTACTGCATATTAGGAACCCCCGGGGGCCACTTCCATGGCATTGAGCATTAGGGTACTGTCAATTGTCTGTGCGCTGTGGTGCCTCAAACAAAAATTTACCCACTCACCAAACTTTAAGGCTGCGTTCAGACTGAGGTGAGGTGGCACTGCGGTTACCCCTTACTCATGCCATGGAACCCTGCTTAGAGAGAGACGCTCAGTACCGCTCGCTGCCGTCTGGAGTGAAATCTGCAGATGCTGCAATGTGAGGGACTGAGCGGCTGGCAGGGTGTCTGTTACACATAGCTGGCCACCCAGCTCATCTCACTAATAATATTATATTCATTTTTTAATATATATATATATATATATATAAAAATATATATATTTTTTTAATTTTATTTTGAGTAATACAAAAACATTGTAAATATCTTCTAATAAAATAATTTTAAAAATCTGTACTTGTTTTTTAATATATAGTTTAGTATAGTTTACCCAAGGGGGGTGCTATCAAATCGCTCCTTGAAGTGGGCTCTGATCCAAAAAAGTTTGGGAACCTATGGAATAAATGGATAACAAACATCTAAAGATATTATTATATAATCTATTTTAGGGAAATGGCAGGAGAGTTAAGCCATACTGAAAGAGATCCTCTACTAGTGATTCTTATAATACTTATGTGGATTTATATATCTTTAGTTTGACGTAGAATCAAGTTTGTTTGGATAGAACTTATGATCATTTTTATAATATTGTGAACCCCCAAACTTTACAAGATATTGTGTATGGTTGTGTATGGAGTGTTTAAAGCTCATGTAAGAAAAGCACAACCACTTTCATGCATCTGAATAGGAGAGGTTAGGAACCATTTTGTTTGCACATGTCCGTTGTTGCATTGTGCTGGGTTGAGGTGTAGTTCTTAGAAGCAACATGAATGCAAGATAAACAGCTAAAAATTCCACTGGTGCCACCATTCATTTACCCTGAAAGACAAGCGTCCCTACTAGTTCCACACATCCGGGTATGCTGAGCGGATGTTGTGCTATAGCTATACACATATGTTTCAGAGGTGTAGTCGTAAAAAAAGAAGAGAGGGCACAGTAGTATCCATGGCGAATACGCATGCGCATCATTGTTATGTAAACGCCTCATTCCTGGGAAAAGTAAAGGCACGGCGTGCCCGCCCCACTGCTCCCCTGATATGGTTACATATTGCTTACTGCTAAAGAAACTCTGGAGGAACCCTAGGCCACCACAAAATACAGAAAAAGGCCACAATGTATGCTATTCCTTCTCCAGATAAAGCTATTAAGTAGCCAAATTTAAAGTTCAAGAGGGTTCTACAGCAACTTCAGCTGTGGTAGGAAAACTGAGGTGATAGAGGTTGTGGTTACAGCCATGCCCTTGCCCCAGGAGGGACTACAAGGCCCACAATAATAGCGACACAGGCTCCGTGGCCCCCCTGGGCAGGGGTGGACAAAGGGAGGTGCAAAGTGTGACATGAGGGCCCAAGAAGATCCAACAAGGGACCCACAAGTAAGTTAGCGGGTCAGCTCTGTCCAGGGACCCCATTGGTTACCACCGGACATGTCTGTTTCCACAGCACACCTAAGTTGTGACAGTCCCCTGACTAAACTTTAGCTTTGCTAGAACACTGCCTAACCTAAAAAAAAACAGCTGATATCGTTAACCCTGGGCCACACTGCATCGTCTTCCTTTGATTTGTCCCCCAGTGATTGCGCTGACATTCCCCGGCACGTCCCAGTGACATCGGTGTGTGCGGGGATTTCAAATTATTTTGTATTAGATTCAATATGAAATAACTATTGAATACAATACAAAGCAATCATTATATATATACATATATATATATATATATATATATATATGCTAGTTACAGTCATTTTACAAGGTTTCATTATTTTATGCACACTTGTTTTACCAGATTTTTGTGTTTTTAATTTAAAGTTTTTTATTAAATTTATTAAATATAAGATATTTCGGTGAGTTATGCCTACGAATTACAGGCTCACAGTTACATAGTAGGTTAGGTTGAAAAAAGTCTATCAAGTTCAACCACTATGGAAATAAACATATCCCAGATATAAAACCCTATAAGACATAGTGGGTCCAGAGGAAGGCAAAAAAACCCCCGGGTACAATTTGCTTCAACAGAGGAAAAAATTCCTTCCGGATTCCATGAGGCAATCGAATGTTCCCTGGATAATCCATCTTCTTTTTAAAGCAATCTATAGTAGTTGCTGAAACTACTTCCTGAGGGAGCCGATCCCACATTTTCACAGAGCTTACAATGAAGAATCCCTTCCTTATCTGGAGCTTAAACTTCTTTTCCTCCAGATGCAAAGAGTGCCCTCCTGTTCTTTGTAATGATCTAAAAGTGAATAATGGGGAAGAAAGTTCTCTATATGGACCGTTTATATATTCATACAGGGTGATCATATCCCCCCTTATACGTCTCTTCTCAAGGGAGAATAGATTCAGTTCAGCTAATCTCTCCTCATAGCCTGTCTGTGTCTCTATTGGATAGATTCCTATCCCTGTCTGTGTCTCTATTGGATAGATTCCTATCGCTGTCTCTATTGGATAGAAAGTTTGGGAAATCTCCAATGAATACACAAATGAAAGCAGTGGCACTTCCAGTCTTTAGTTTAGCTACTTTCTCCCATTTTCTGATCCAGTACAAATTTGTCCCCAAAGTTGGCAGAGACTGCAATAAAAACCTACAGAGGTTCGAACCTTTCGGCCAGTCTGTGTAGTGCCCTATAAATTGCAGGCGCATTTAGTGATGGGGACAGAGACACGATAACCGCTGTACTGGCCAATCAAGCTGGGCGTACTAACATCATCTTGGGTAACAATCTAGCTTGTGGAAGTAGTACCCCAGCATTGTTCATCAATCAGCCCTGAAGGATGTAGGAGCAACCTGCAGGGATGACCACTGTACTGTACTCACCTATGGAGGAGAGCACAGTGGGGTGGCACTTGCTCATCACTCCTTTCCACTCGAATATCGGACAAGAACTATTACTTGTGTGTACGTAGCCTTGGTCTAAGTGTGCAGTTGTGGGATTTAGATGGGGAAGATAGTTCAATGATAGACGTGCAGGGAGGCTTTCTGGACGAGGGGGAGGGGGGGGAGGGTAAGCAACAAAGGTATGAAGAGGCAAAGGTATGAAACTAAGAAAGCTATTTCTGAGGGAGCTTGTTGATTTTATGTATTTATTTATTTTGTAACGTGTTTAGTTCGAGTAAATAAAAATTATATAAAAACAATCCTTACCAATGGTAATTTTCCTTTCCTGACATGTCAGCCTACAAATAGGTTAATCCCCTTGCTCCTCCTACTCCCAGGATTTTACCTCAATAGATTAGAGGTAACCCCGGCACCTAGCGTTCTGTAACTAGTCATCCCGAATAAGAAAGGTGGAGTCCCATGCTGATATGGAGCATGTCAGGAAAGGAAAATTACGGTAGGTGAGTATTCAATTTTTCGTTTTCCTGACATGCCTGGCATGACATGACATCTCAGCCTACAAAAGGCAATTAACTAGATCAGGACAGGGTGGGATGCTCCAAAATATTTAATCATGTAGTGTGACAGTAGACACAAAGTTTCCAAAGTTATTTGTGGTCAACGCTTCTTGTTCTACCAGTAATGTGACATAAAGATGTAGATGGAGGACCATGTTGCTGCCTTACCGCTGGTATTCAGGGACACTTGTCCTGCTGCTGCCCAGGACATTGAGATAATGCAAGTGAAATGAGTCGTAACCCCTACAGGGATCTGCATGCCTTTAACTCTGTATGCCACAGAAATGGTTTTAACAAGAGTCTGCTAGACTCTTTCTTCCCTTTTTTCATGCCAGAGGGGACAATAAAGAAATGTTCTGATCTGCATATAGAACATGAGGCTTCCAAATATGCATGTAGGGAACTGCCCACGTCAAGATCACTGACCCGTTGCTCGTGTAAAAGGTAGGAAGAACAATTTCTTGGTTCGAGTAAGTTGGAGAGGTTAAGCATGGGTATCAGTACTGTCTGGGAAGGTGATGAAGGGTTCTTTAGCCCTTATAGACTCTATTTTTTACTCTTTTGACTGAGGTGATCACCACAAGAAAGGTTGTCTTCTGTGATGGTCGGCCTAGGGAAACATTTCCGATTGTTTGACCTTTTGAGACGCAAGGAAGTGAAGTACAAGAGGTAGATCCTATTTAGAGTTTGGTCTTCTAAAAGCTTTAATTTTGGCAACTGCCAATTGTATCACTAACGGATTCAGGACCCAATGGAGGCCTGTGATTACTGAGATGGCAGAGACTTGACCTTTTAGAGTGTTAACACTGAGCCTCATTTCTAGGCCTTTCTGAAGGAGTTCCAGGACAAGCTGCACTTGCAGCTGGGTTGATTGTGAGTTAGGCAGGGGTCATGAATATTTGAAACTGTTGCCACACTTTGTTGTAAGCAGAATTGGTACAGGACTTTCTTGCTTTCATGAGCGTCTGGAGCAAATACTCAGAGCATCCAAGGCTTATTAGCCTTTTCCCTTTCAATATATATTTTGGTTTAGACCCTTTTTAGGACTATAATAATTTTGACTGCATCCCAATTTAGAGTATATACACACAATAAGGTTTCCTTACGGATAACCAAACCAAATAACAACACTTTGAGGGTCAAAAATAAACAGATTCCTTCAAATATTTAAAATATAAAAAACAAATACAGCTTTATTACAAATCACTTAATAAAAATACAGCTCAGGTTATAAAAAAAAAAGGTATAACACTGATATAGATTTCCTTGTAGAAAACTCTCTAGGAATGAGGTAATCCAAACTTCTACGCGTTTCACAGACATTCAGTCTGCTTCCTCAGGAAGAGGAGGTATCTGTATGCTGAGTGCTGGTAATCACCTAAATGCTCTTCTCTAAGTTATTAGTTAGGGCACAGCAGGAGTAGGGTGAGAGGCAGGTAAGTATCCCCATATTGCAGCCAAACAGAGGGGAGGAGAAGGTTTTCATATAATAAGCAACTCTTAACGGGAAGAAAAAGAGCTTAAGATCCGTTGCCTGTGTAGTACTTCAGCTAAATTTGTGTGGAGAGAAAGCTATACTCACATTTTGTTCCTTTCTATACCCAAACCATCAGGTATATTTTCCTTGGGTTTGGGTGGAAGAGAAGCTTGTGAGAGGAGATCTCTGCAGTTGGAGAGGGGTCCGTATGCTCATTTGGCGTAAGAGGGGATACCACAAACGTTTTTGCCAGTTGTAAATAAATGGTAATACCAAAATCGACTTCTCTAGAAGACGCTTTAGGAACTTGGATGGTGGATCAGCGTCCCCGGGGGAAGTACATAGACTTACTGGAACAGCCATTCCATTAACAGCGCATCTAACCCCCAGGCTTGATGGCAAAGGAACCTGGAAATAAGGTTCTTCAGCTTGTGATTTGTCAGTGAGGCAAATAGGTCCACTTGGGGGAGAAAGGCCCACTTGACCACCGTTTTGAACGCCTTCCGGTGTAGGGACCATTCGTTGTTGTCGATTGCTGTTCTCGGCAGGATATCCTCATGCTTGTTCATTTTGCCTGGAAAATATATTGCAGAAAAGGTCCGGTTTTCTTGTGCCCAATTTATATTTATCTATATCTCTCAGCAGGAGTCTGCCTGTTTGATTCTTAACAGAGGCCACGGCTGTGACATTGTTCATCTTCAATAGATGATTGCTTCGGGTCAGATCTTGAAAGGCTACGAGGCCTTGATATGCTGCTTGCAGTTCTAGCATGTTCAAAACTGTGCCTGCCGGGTTGCTCCAAGGCACTTGCACAATCTGGTCTTGACAGAGTGCACCCCATGTATCTTTTCTGGCATGAGGTGAGACTTACCCATTTCATGGAGAGAACATTCGGAGCATGGGGAGTGACATTTTAAGGTGCTCTGTCTAACTACCATAGTAGGCTGGATTTCATTTCTTGAGTGAATGATATATAATCGTTCAGATTTTTTGAGTTCCATTGTTCTAGGAAGCCTATTTAAAAAAGGCACTTTCTCTATCCATTTTGTCATTGGGATGGTAGATGGCCATTGTCCTCACTGTTTTGATGCAATGTTCGTGAACCTGGAACATCGTTTCTGTGACCATTCAAATTTTTCTGCTCTGGTAAAGGGACCGTGTTGACAACCATGTCCATTTGTGTTCTGAGGTAGACCTATGTCTGGGCCCTTCAGTTGTTGTTGGATGATTTGTCTGTGCTGTAAGAAGGAGTTTGTCCAGTGATAATAATAGAATATCGTCTAAGAAGTGGTATATTTATGGTATATGGTATATATGACACAGGAAGGCTATTACCTCCAGGAGGATCTTGGAGAAGACCCTGGAGGGATTGTCAAGCCAATGGGGAGACACACAAAGCTGGTTAAATTACTTGTATAATCGTCTGCATTTGTTTGCAATTCTTTCTGTCCAAACCTGCTAAGCCTGACTGCTACTAGTGGGGTCCAGACAGGCGAAAACCTAAAAGGATTTAGGATTTACTGAGCTGGAAGGGGTACGGTTTTTTACTCTGGCAGATGAGCTTTTGCCATCACATTTCAGCTTGTCCACTGGGGCCCTTCTGAATGTACTTATTGTTTGTTTTTTTTGGTGTTTATCTTGGGGGATAAAGGCTAATCTGCCCATAATAGCCTTGGTTATTGCTAGGTCATGCTTGTCTTCAAAGAGGCTTTGCTCCTCGTGCAGAATTTTGCACTATCCAGGTGGGATCTGCCACCCAGAGTTTCAACCACAGAGGTCTAACTGGTGACCGATCGGAGCATTAATCTGGTGACTTCTTTGACTGTATCAACAGTGGCTTCTGCTAAGAAGCTTGCAGACAGTTTAATGTTTCCGATAGCAAACAACACCTCAGGTTTACTGGGGATATTAGAGATTGCCATGTCAACCATTTCTGACCATGCTTCTAGGGATTTTGAGGCAGTTAGTGCTATGGCCGGTTTACAAAGCCATGCCAGCAGTAGTGTAGGTCTTTTAAAGATCTATATCTATACTATCAATTACATCTTGAAAGGAGACAGCGTTTTCCAGTCGTAGAGTTATGTGCCTTGCTAGCCTTATTAGGGCCGCATTGACCGAAGGAACCTATTTTCTCTTTATTAAAGCTGTATAGTTTGGGGAAACTGTTACTTAGGAAGGCCTTCCTTTCTGATTTATTCCATTTCATGGACCGAAAGGTTTCCAGATCTTTGGTCAGCCTTCTGAAGAATTTCTTTTTCTTTGGGGGTTTTGGGTTCCCTCTTCCCAAGCCTGTTTAATTGACCTTCTTGTTGGACTATGAGAAATCAGTCCTATGGTTTCTTTATCTTCTAGAATAGAGCTATATGAAGATTCTGAATGGGAGCTTTCCTTACATAATAGATCGGATTGAGCCAGAGGAAGGTTATAACACCTGGAGCTCAGGGGGGTACTTTAAGTGAGTGTTTCTTGTACTACTTTTCTCATCATTCCCATGATTTCTGAATTATCTGTTTTTTTACCCCTTTGCAAGTAAGCAACTCTCACAAAAAATATGTTCTGGGCATATTTTCTAGGCCCAGCAGCCCTGCTAAGGGGGCTGAATTGTGCCCTCAGGATCTGTCCCTCTAGTTTGAGGCATTCATCAGTTGGGAAATGGCTCAGAGCGATCCATACTGTATAATTACCTTGTAATGTTAAACCTCCACTTTTAAACTGACCTGAAGGCAAGAGAGACAATGCTTGCCTAATGCAACAATGCCTAAAATGCAAAATAAGCACTTACCAGACAATTCACACTACCCATTGAAGAGAAATAAGCAAAGCAGCAAGACTTACCCGTCTGCAGAGCTGTATTTACCCCCTGTAGAGCTGTCCCGAGGGACCAGCTTTAGGGCTCCCATCCTCAGACACCATTGGAGTCATGCAGGGGGACATCGCTTGTTCACCGGTCACTCAGAGATTTACTCTACCAAGGTAAGTGTCTGTACCTGAGAGTAAGAGGAGGAAAACAAAGGAACTCCAGGTGCCGGGGTTACCTCTATTTATTGAGTTACTATATTAGAAGTAGGAAGAGCAAGGGGATTAACCAATTTGTAGGCCGACATGGAGCTGTCAGGAAATTATATTTTCAATGCAAAAATAACAATTTATACTATTTTACAGGCATATCAGGGAAGAGCCAGCTACTGTTTGCCCTTGTGTTTTCCACACGGTACTTGGATTTGTTTACTATGTTCATATCTATCTACAACACTGTCATGAAGGTAAGAAAAAATACAGAGCAATATTGTATTTTGAAGCAAAATAAACTGCATTGGAGGTGACCAGAATTTAGCACATTGCGCTAGTATACACAGCAATCTGCACCATTTTGACACACTTACCTACAGTGATGTGAGGTCCATGTGCCACCTATATCCACTCCGTCCCTGCTCATGTTATCTCCCACTTCCTAAAGGTCCAGCGTATTCTTGCTTCACCATGTTTGCAGGAACTGAAAATGTAAATCCCATGCATGTGTGCTGGAGTTACATTATCTTTGCACCTGGTGTAATGCTGGGACTGTACTGTGTGTACAATTCAGTTAGTGTACTGAAAAAAAAAATAACTAGCAGGTAAATAGGAGTTTTTTTTCCAGAAGCAACATTTGTAGTGTCTTACAACAAACGAACTGGTGGTACAGTATTTTACTCTTCATAATGTGTGCTGCAGTGTGTTGTGATGCATTGTTGCATTGTAAGTCATTTTGCAGCTTTCAAATGCAGCATGTTCTGTTTTCAGAAAGCTCACACTAATGCATTGGGTGAGCCAATTAGGCCAATTATATTTTAAAAAGTGTAGAACATAATTTGTTCTCCATATTTTTTCTTCTTTGATTTGAGAAATCTGTTTGTTAGTTTTTTAAATGCAAATTTTTAAAATTGGGAGCAGGTTATTTTCCTGGGGATGTAGGTTCTTTAAATGTAGGATAGATATACTGTAAAATCTCTAAAGCTGTGATCAGAATTTGAACTAACTGGATGATAAATAGGGTGATATGTTCAAAAGTGGCAATATATTTAAGCAAATTGACAGTTAATAAATGTTGACGTGTGTGTTCATATATATATATACAAACCCACTGCATTAAAGCTGATTAAAGCTATATTTGAAACTATTCTAAAAAGAAAAAATATTATAAAAAAACTCTCTCTTTTTTCTGTCCAATTCCTGCCCTGCAATGCAACAGAAAAAAGGGGAAATTTCTTTAACATGAACACATTTCACATCCTAGAGCTTTGTCATATTCTTGCAATTATGTTTAAAATGTTTTTCTCTCACATTTTGACTGGGTGACAGTGGTCACTAAAAGACACAGACTTTGTCTGTTCTTTCCAATAAATGTGCCTTTACATGCACTTAAATGTAATTATTATATTCTTCACAATTGGGAATATTTTGTGCATTTTTTTTACCAGAGTCTGTTTTAAAGGTTGCAGCCAGTTTTGAAAATGATTGAATGAGCAGAGTGTGGTCTTAGGGCTGTAGCCCTAATGAGAAATTATATATTATTTTCTAAAATGTTGCAAACTCCATGAAAGCAGGATCTTTCACGATCCTTTCTAGGACAATAAACTGCACGATGCATGAACGAGCGCTCTACATACAGCAACATTCTGCTCTATAGAGAGGGGAGGAGGAGAACGAAAAGAAGAACGACGGAGTGGCACCCCGCTGTGCTCTCTCTCCTTTACTTTCATTATGATCGTTGCTCGTTTGTCATCTGTGGATGGTGGTCGGAATGATGGACGAGCACTGTACACATAGCCCTGAGGCGATTATCGAATGAGAATCATCTGACGTGTGTACATAGCCTTAAATCTCCTGTGTCACTGTCTGTATCGCTCTGTCATTTGCAACCAACTATGACCAACTATGTCTTATAGGGTTTTATATCTGGGATATATTTATTTCCCTAGTGGTTGAACTTGATGGACTTATGTCTTTTTTCAACCTAACCTACTATGTAACTATGTAACCCCTATTTAATGTACAGCGCTGCGTAATATGTTGGTGTTACATAAATGCTTTTTAATAATTAACAACAGTCTCTTTCTCATATAATCAACAGATTTGGAGACTACTCTGGATTCTAAAGCTGGCCATACACATACTCCCTAGAGCAGTGTTTTTCAACCGCTGTTCCGTGGCACACTAGTGTGCCTTGAGAGATCTTCGGGTGTACCGTGGGAAATTATCCAATTTCAGTTAATTGGTCCCAAAATGATTTATTTACTGCAAAAAATTCCGTGGGATTTTTCTAATTGTAAAATATGTGCCGCGACTAAGAAAGGTTGGGAAACACTGCCCTAGAGATTGAAATACTATTTCTCATATACACCCATTTCAAATTACAGATTCCCAAAAAGTTACATTTCTGGTCATTAGTATTCCATTCATTATGATATTTTTACCTAAATTGCATTATATTCTACAAAATTCTCCAAAATCCTCTAGCTGCTAGGTATTCACCTAAATACAGCGTGTACCTCCTTGCTTTGGAACTACACAAATCTCACTTTTTTTGCATTGCAGCTCCCTGTTGACATTTTCCTGATTTCTTTCCTATTATATGGCATCCCAATTAGTAGGGATACATGATTGGATAACCCCTTTTGTAAACACTGCCTGCACCCCTACTTAAGCAGCTGCTCTGAAACCTTGTCCAATACAGTTTGGTTTTTAGGAAACCTCCTCCTTCGGTGCCCTTATTAGAACTTCCTCCAAAATTCTGATAATGATTGGACTAAATCTCTGAACATTCACGTATAGAACTCTCAGTCACACTTTCTGACATATTTACAGGGCCTTTTTCATGAAGGCCAATTTCATTATCTGTATGTGCCCTATTATATTCATTAGATACTACACATTTACAAATAGGTTAATCTGTCAAAACTTTATTCTTTCATGCCCCAGCACAAATACTATTACATGGAGATTCAGAATATATTAGAACTAATATTATGTCCCTTATAAATTACAGGTATCTTTATAACATGTGATTCATTTTCTCTGTTATCTTCTTTCTTTTGCTTTTAAAAAATGCATTTTCTTAAAATGGAAGGATGTAGACATACAGAGTTGTGGAAAGGGGTAAGGGAGGGAGAGCGGGAGGAAACCTGTCCTATCCTCCTCCATAGGAAAGTACAGTGGTCCTCTCTTCTCAGTGGTTCAATGATTTGCCAGGATGGATTGATGAATGACATAGGGGGACCACTGTACACGTTCTAGATTTTTGCCCAAGAAGTCTGGAATGTATATGTAGCCCTAAATTGTTAATTTGTAAAATATATATATATACAGGTTGACAATGGAAAATCCGTCCATCGATAATCCGTTTACTTCAGTTTCCTGGCATGAATTTCGGAGCGCATTTTCAATACATGGGCTGCATTACACTGTTTGGCCACTGATGTTTTGATGGCGCTGTTCTGCAGAAACAGCTGTTAGGTTTTGCTTGCTACACTAAATACACTTTGAGACATCTCTGCTCCCTGGAACTGTGCCAGATGTCCGCGGGTGCTGCGAGAGGAAGGCTGGCCTGTGTATGGAGGTAAGTATAACCTTCAAAAATCCAGCACTCCTCAGGTCTGGAGGTTGCCAGATTTTTGAATGTCAACCTATATACTTTTACCTGAACCAAGAGTAGAGGCGGGCTATAAAACCTATCTATGTGACCCCTATGACCATTGAATTACTTCTGGGTTATTTATTGTTAGTGACATCCAAAGACAACATGTTTAAACAGCACTCTATAAAGTTTGTGCTTCTTTTTCAGGTTATTTTCCTTCTCTGTGCATATGTCACAGTTTACCTTATCTACATGAAGTTCCGCAAGACGTATGATAGTGAAAATGACACATTTCGCCTGGAGTTTCTGCTGGTACCAGTTATTGGACTGTCATTTCTAGAAAACTACAACTTTACACCTTTGGAGGTAAGAAATTTGGACTCTGAAATACAGTTTCAATTTTGACTAAAAGTGGAATTCTTTGAGAATATGCACAGTAACCCTACGCATAGTCTTGGGGATGTGGTTTCTGTTAAGGACAGCACAGCTGTATTCAGAGCTAATGGTACACCGGATCTGGTCACTAGAGTCATTTAATGTAACTGTGTCTGGAATCTAGGAAGGTATGACTTAAGTTAATGGGTGAGTCTGGTCCACAAATCAAAGCATTTACATTCAAATGTAAATAGTATTGCTTTGAGCTGGTCATTATTGAAAGCAGTCTATAACAGCAAGTCAGCATGGAGGGAATACTCTATGGGGCCCATGTATTTAAATTTGCTAACATGAATTTGTTCTTACCATTGAGCAGAACCTGCTTTATTTCCTTTTATCCTGCAATAATTGTATCAAGACATTTATTTTTTCATGAAAAACAGTGTACCGCTTTTGGTACAGAAATCTAGACATCAGTGAAACGCCCAGGTGGTTAAAGAACAAGATCTGGCTAAAAAAATTGCAAAGTTACCTTGTAGTGGCCTCTCATCTGTACTTATTTACTGTGCTGTGCATATTTCAAAATATCCACTGTTTATAATCTCTTATTCACTAAAACACATGCACTAAGGCTGCGTACACACATGCAATAATTGTTGTTTCCAACGACTAATGACTGCATGATGCATGAACGAGCTCTGTACATATAGCACCGTTCTGGAGAGGGGAGGGGGGAGAATGATGGAGCGGCACCCCGCTGTGCTCTCTCCTCCTTCACTTCCATTATGATTGTCCATCGTCTGTGGATCCGCCTGGACAGTCGTATGGATGATGAGCGCTGTACACACGCAAGATTCCTGTCCGATATCGGTCCTGATCTGATTATCGGACAAGAACCATTGCACGTGTGTACCCAGCCTAATTCATTGAATTTTCCAAAAACAGCCTTAAATAATTTGTATGGTAATGATAACATAATGTGAGCTATAGATATAAATATTAGCAGGGGTTCCATCAGACCTGAAAATATATATTTCAAGGGCTTCAAGGATAAGGCTGATTTCTAGAGGCCGAAAGCAGTAAAGCAACAAACATTATGCATCATGAACTTCAGTAAATACAATATGGAGGAGCATTAAAGGTATAGATTTACAGACATGTTTTAAACAAGCTAATATAGCTGCCATAAAGTAACATGTATTCAGTAGTGCACCGCAATGGAATGGCATAGTTTGAGGTGTTTTTTAAAGCTGAACTCTAAGAGGAACATATTCATTCCCAATCCAACTATCATCACCTATGACATAACTCCCAGATGATTTCTTTGGAGAACCCTGGGGCAGAGAGGAGGAACCTGTATAGAGGAAGAGGCCTGCAGATCTGGGGACAGGGGAGTTCTCTTCTCCTTTGTCACTGCTTCAGCTACCACCACAGCTGCTGGCTTTCCCTGCCTCCAGTGAAGGATGCAGGATTTAAATTAAAGGCTGTTCACAGTAAACTTCAGTCAGTTTTTCCCTTTGAAAAAAAATCACATTTAACTGCTTTACATGTCCTACCCAGTTTACACAATTTGACAGATTTGTGTATAGCAGGGGTCAGCAAACTTTTTTTTGGCTACTAGGCCATTTTGGGAGGTCAAGAAGTTACACTAGGCCGGACTCTCTCCCGATTCCCGCGCTGATGGCTCCGCCCCACCAGGAACACTCCTGAAGGGAAATTCCTCCCCTCCGCTATGCATACGGAAGAGTTAACGCCAGCCACGGTAAATATGGAAGGGAGACATAACAAGGAGTCTCAAGAGCCGCATGCGGTTCCGGAGCCACAGGTTGCTGACCCCTGCCAGCCGGGATTAGGCCGGATCGACCAGGGGGACATTAGGCCAGAACAGACTAAAGGCCAGAGCTTGCCTACCCCTGGTGTAGAGTATTGTGTTTGAGTCTGTCCATCAATATTTAAAACATAAACCTTGCTAAAAAGTTTACAGAGTAACATATGTCATTATTTTAATTTTCTTGTTATTAATACTTAACATTCCTCCTGTCCAACAAATGCTGGCCCTGTCATATCTACAATTCTCTTTTCATAATTATACTAACCAGTCATAATGGGATAAGTGGTAATAATACTTATTAATAATAATATGTAAGATAGGGCCCAGCATTCACAGAACGCAAAAAATGTTACCTGTTTAGTATAAATGTTATATGTAAATGAAAATGGCACCAAGGTATGACTTACTTTCTGCAAAGCTCAATCATCACAATTGTTCCACAGCAAAAATATAATACACTTTACACAGTAGGTAGACTTGAAACCTCATTGCCAAACTATCAGTGCAAAGTAAACTATCATGTTCATATGTGTGGCTTGAGCAAAATAGTTGTTTCCGTTACATGTGTCCCTGTTTAAAAGATTAATCCTCACCTCTTGTTCTGGTGACAACTGCAAAGTTTTGTATTTCCTCCCCTTTCTTGGTCACCAGGGGAGGAAACGGGTGTGAGTCTAATGTGCCAAAAATAGCAAAAAAAAATTATGGTGTCTAACCTTTGTCCACTGTATCCAGACCTAAAAAAATACGTGCTAATCGTGTCTACATTCTTCATTTTTTCTTTTTTACTTAAATATCAGTTTATTATCTAATATGCCCTTGTATTACATAATTAGACGTGAGTTGTACAATTATGGTCATGAAGTGAATAATATAATCTTATTCCTCTTAGATCCTCTGGACTTTTTCCATTTATCTAGAGTCTGTGGCCATTCTGCCGCAGCTTTTCATGATAAGCAAGACAGGGGAAGCCGAATCAATCACTACCCATTACCTCTTCTTCCTGGGGCTCTATCGTCTGCTCTATTTGGCTAACTGGATTTGGCGTTACCACACTGAGAATTTCTATGACCAGATAGCTGTCGTGTCTGGGGTTGTGCAGACTATCTTCTACTTTGACTTCTTCTACCTCTACATAACTAAAGGTAAGTGGTGGTGATTGCATTTTGCTCTGTTCAGTTAAATTGACTACTGTGATTGAGTTATTAAAATAGCCATATATGAATCTTATTAAAGTAAGTCATGGAAAATGTTTTATAAGTTTATATTCTGGAAATAAGTTTTAAAGTTTTTATTCTGGTATCTGGAGTGCGTGCAAAGCAGCAAAAAATAACACAAATGCATGGCAATACCCCCAAAGGTCGGCAAAACACTGCAAATAAAAGGGGGGGGGGGTAAATATTTAAAGCCATGGAGAAGAAAATTTTCTGTGAAATTTTTGGGACACTAATCCTTTAATTTAAAGCTTAGTAATACAGTGATGTATGACTATATATGGTGAATTTATTTCGTTATATCTGTCTGCTTTAAAGTGGAATTTAGGTATAATCAAGTAGAAAAATTCTACTAGGTAAAAATTCTGATTGGATTCTTTTTGAAAGACTTCAGCAATAAAGGCCTGTACACCAAGTACAGATTGCAGCTTACCTAGTGTATGGAGGTACATGAAACATCCTATGGCTGTCAATGGCTGGTATAGCGCGCAGTCCAGTGAATACGGCCAGAGGACAGTGATCTGTATATTGTACAGCCCAGCAAATCCAATTGGCAGCCATAAATTGACGCCCATGAAAGCTTGGGAGAGCCAGAGCGTTTAAAGAGGAATCATTGTCAATCAAGTTCATGTAATCAAGTTCCAGTCGTTGCAATTATTACAAAAAAAAAAAAGTCACGATTATGCTAATGCAAGAATCCAACAATTTCTTTGTAAACTAGAACAAATCATGTTTACAAACACTGTTTAGAAGCTGTGTATTTACCATCAGCTATTGTAGCAGCTTTTTTATCATCCATATGTCACATTGCAGAATTATCAGTGGGAGTAGAGGGGAGAGCGCCAGTAGGGATGAAGGGACAAGGAGTGTGACATAAGTCATTGGGTGTATGTAGAAATCCTAAGGTAAAAGACTGGTTAAGAAGTCAGTTTGGTAGAATTAATGACAGAGATTGTCTGAGCTGATGGTTTATTTGTCTGCATTGCTTCACTTATAGTTCTTCGTGGAAAAAAACTAAGTCTTCCAATGCCAGTGTAAAGGACCAAGACATCAGAAACAGACTGGCTGCACCATTGTTGACAAACCATGGACTTAAAGTATCAGAGGGAAGTCATGCATAGGTGTGCTGTGTAACTTCATCCACAATGGGAGTGTAATGGTACATTTGTTTTTCAGTTTTTTTCTTTTACTGGTCACGTGTAATGAAATATATTTGGAATACATGCTTGTAAATATCTATATAAAAATACATGAGGAAACAGAATATACCAATATTTAATACACCAAAGTACAGCCTATAGATTACAAGTGGTTATTTTTTATCTTAATGCATTTAAAGATATGGGATGCCACTGTTTGAACTAGGTTGTATTGTCACTGTGAGTCTTGGTATTGCAATGCTTTTTGCTATTTGTAAATATAATAAAACCAAAGATATTGCTTAAGTGCTTTCCAAACATGCTTTTCTCCTAACTCTGCCTCACAAATGTTATTCTTCTAACTTTAGGAAAGACTAAAACATAAAATAATATCATTTAGATATAAAACCCTTTTCTACGTGATCAGTTCTGTCACCGGCTTGAAGTTCATAATAAACAAATAAATATTAGTTTGCAAGTCTAGTCGGTTGTTTCATATTACTAAGCTTTGCAGCTGAGATGCGGATACTCTTAAAAAGGCACAACTTCAGAAATCTGAAAAAAAGGAGTTACAGTTTGGAACAAAAAATTTTGTGCAACACTTCAAAATCTTACGGTGGGCTTGTGTGAGTATTGCTTGTACCACCATGAACAATTATAAACAGTATTGCCCATGTAACTGGCCAGACATCTTGTGTTTATTACTAGGCTTAGGTTTTAGTGGGTAGGTCTTAGGTTTTAGGGTACTGGCAACAAAAGACACTTTGTTAATCTCTGTTGCTAAGTGTGGGCAGGATTAAAAATGGCAAAGTTAGACCCAATTCTGTCCACCATCTAACAGTGGAATTTAGCAAGCTCTTCATCACCTTTTGATCTTCCTTACATTTTTTATCAAGTGAACCAGATGAATGAGTTTATTATGTGAGACAGATCATTCATCTTTACAAGGTCAATTTTTATAATTGGTGTATTTTCATTTCTGTTCAAACTTCAGCTTTAGGATTATTTCCTACAGATTGTTTTAAATGTGTGTGTTGTGGTGTTGTCATCCAGCAACTTTATGAAATATACAATATATTTCTTAATGTTAAAAATAATACTTCCATAAAAACCTGAGTTATTTTTAACCAGCCTAAATAATCAAGATAATAAAATGCTATCTAAAGCGAAAGCAGGCTTGCTTCTTGTTGGTTCTCGCATAAGAAAGGGAAGTTTTATTTTCTAGTTGAATAGGAACCACAAATATTAGGCAAGTATTTAAAAAAAAATAAAGCCCAACTGCACCCAACATTGAACAAAGCAATTTCTAAAAGCTATCAGGTTTATAATATAAAACTTAATACCAACCGCATAAATAACCAAAGTGGTGGACAGAATACCTATTAAATGAGCCAAAGGTGCTTGTCACTGCATTAGACCTTTCTCCTGCATTATAGTAGAACCAATATGTGTTCAGGAGTGAGTTTGGTCATGGGAAGTAGCTGGTAAGCAAAAATAAGTCCTCGATCTGTTATGAGGACCCTAAAAAGCATGTGAGGCCATGCAGCTGACTAGTTACAAAATAGGATTTCAGCTCAGTACAGAATGGACATACAATTATTAACATTATTAACTTTTTATAGCAACAGTTTGAATAACAGATATGGAAAATTTGGGAGGGAAGATTGTAGCATCATCAGTAGAATTTCATTTATGTATATCCAGAGATAGTACTGAGTTTGATTTAAAAGGGCTATTTTACAGTTTGATTGCATTTTGTAAGAATGTATGTGCAGACATATTTGCATACAGATGTATTTCTTTGTCAGCCATTGCAAATTTCTAATTGGTCATTAAAAAATATTGTATTGGAAACTGACATACCAGCTTTCAAAATTTGGTGGTAGGCATTCTATGTATGAGAGAAACAAATTTGTTAGGAATTTCTTTTTCTATCAATAAAAAGTTTTTGTAAACAATTGCAATGGGAATTGCTTTTTTATTATTTAAAATGCTAGCAGTTTGGACTTCTTAGTAGATAGGCTATTGTCATGTAAGTATGTACAAATTTCTAAGATGCTTTGTGGTAGTGCATCACAAAAATGTCACAGCAGCTTAACGTTATGCATAGAACATGGTGTTGTACGGTTGTATTCAGAATAATAGCAGTCCAACATCACTGGGGCTGCTCAGCTAAAATGTTCTCAAATGCTTTAAAATGGCAACCAAAATCTGAAAGATGTGGAAGAAAACAGAAAACCACCATTCAAATGGACAGAGGAATAGGAAAAATGGCAAAGACTCGGGCAATGATCAGCTCCAGGAAGATCAAATAAAGTGTACAGTTACTGTGAGTACTGTTATAATTAGAAGACGCCTATGTGCAGCCAAACTATCAGTCCCAATGTTGAAAACAAAAAAAGACATGCTGTCTACAGTTTGCCAAAGAACACATTGATTTGCCGAAAGAGAAATGGCGCAACACTTGGGGACTGATGAAATCAAGATTGATGTTTTTGGGTCTAGGGGCCGCAGACAGTTTGTCAGATGACCCCTAAACACTGAATTCAAACCACTTTTCCATCATGATGTTGGGATGTTTCTCATACTATGGTGTTGGGCCTATTGATTGCATACTGGAAATCATGGATCAGTAAGAATTCCTCAAAATACTTGAAGTGGTATGTAGTAGTATGCCAAAAGAGGAACAGACTTTGAAATTGGTGTTTCAACAAGACATCGACCCTAAATACACCAGTTAATGAGTAACGTCTTGGTTCCAGACCAACAAGATTGATTTTATTGGTTTATTGACCTTATTCTAACCTTGGCCAGCCTAGTCCCCAGACCTTAACCCAATAAAAAAAGTTGACATAAAAAAGGCTGTTTCTGAGGCAAAACCTAGAAATGTAAAGAATTGTGGGTATACAACTAAATATTAGTTCAGCAGTATTTTTAACAAATTATTAGATTTCAGGTTTTAAGCAGGCTGCAATTGTTACATTTGTAGTTTCTCCTCAATTAACAGAAAGGCACTCACCACCTAAACAGCTCAATGCCTTCTCTGAGACGGAAGTGGATTTTGTGTGCGGGCCATCATACAGAACAGTAAACTCAGTCAGGTTTACTATAGTATTACACATTCAAGACCTGGCGCAGCTTCAGAAAGGAATACTCACCCTTACTCTTTCTCCTTAATACAGGGGTCCGAAACAGATAGTACAAATCCATTTATGATTCTGGGCAACTAGGACCACCTTCAGTTAAAGAATTACTGATCCACAGCCTATGCACATTGATACATCTGACATTGCCATAGTTTCAGTGTGGACAGCACCCCTGGCTGAGGCAATGAGGGCAGGCCAGCAGGTAAGTAATAACTACCACCCTACGGAGCAATACTGAAACAAAACATTTTTCTACAAACTGTCACTGTAACAGTGTGCTTCCCCAGTGACCATTGATACATTGGGCCTGATTGATTAAAGCCCTCCAAGGCTGGGGAGGATACACTTTCATCAGGGAAGCTGGCGGATCCAGCAAACTTGGACACAAATGTAAACAGGCTGTGGTTGGGTTTTTTTTTAACACAAAAAAACAATATACAAGATATAAAACATCTTTTACTTGCACCCCAGTGCTTTATTTAAAGTGGCTACAAGATCTAAATACAAGCAGCCAGAAATTCCCGTAGATGGCTTCAGATGTCTCCACTTTAATTGGTGCTATAGGCATTGGCAGTTCATGATTTATTCATTTTAGGTAAATATACTTTTAAACCCATTTTTACATTGCAGTGCATTCTTCATTTTCATAATAATTTTGCTGTATATGGTAAGGACTGTAGGCAACTATTTCAATTTGATTTTCTATGCTGGTCTTGCACCATTCAGATCATTACCCAAGAACAGATTTTAATCAGAACCTATGCAGACCCAATACTCCTCTCATACAAATATAAATAAAATCACACATACAGTAGATATACATATATAAACAATGCACTTTTATTCACATGCACAAAACTATATAACAAAATATGGACAAATCAAAAAAAACAACAACATAAAATGCAATAAACACATTAAGAATACCAATTATGCTGTCTGAGTGACTAAACAAATTCAATACAAGTGAACAATAGAAAGTACACAAAGGGTAAGAATAATAATTTAGAACAAATTGTATTTTTTATTTTTGTCCCATTACCGTTACCTAACAAACCATCGTTCTTCACATACCTCAATATGCTGTTTTTTTATATTCAGCACTTTAAGTCTTCACTATGTCCATTCATGTCCATTTTTATGCATTGGTGTCCTAAAGATGGTCCCAGTCAGGTTATAACAGGGAATGCAACTTATGCTTTAAGGTACGTAAGGCAGGAAGTAGGAAAAAAGAACAGACACAATTCTCCAGCATTTACAATTTTATCTCAAGATCTATTTTTTTCTGCATTTCCTGCAATTTCTAGTTACTTGTGTAATGTCACCTGGGGTCTTATATTTGAGGGGAATATGGATAATAAAAGCCAGTATAATTTTTGTAACCTGCTTTCTTATCATTCTTCAAACCCAACCTACCCCTTTCCAGTAGCCACCAATTTTAATGTTTCTCTTATCCTGTGGATAACATCATCTCCTTTTATCTTACACTCCTAATAAAAAACGACACAAATGACACATATTGGTAATATGGGCACTGGGGCGAGTGGTCATCCAGTGCACAAGGCAGTGATAACCCATCCCCTCGACAGGTAATGCAGCCATTATCATGCCAGGCAATTTTCTGAAGGTTAGCAGAAGACTGAGTGGGGACACATAAAGTACTTTTAGTACATTATTCATCTTTTACACTACCACTAATCTGTCCCCGCATCTCCAAGACATTTGCTTAGGAGCCACACAACTTCTTCACAGCTGAAAATCTTGTGACTCAGAACAAAAGAAAAATGACTTCTAATAGAAATTTAAAAACAAACAGAGCCTAGCTAAGTTACTTTCCGTGGAGAAGCCGTGGGGCTCTCAGCAGGTCACGCAGTGAAGATCTTGAAGAAGCAGGGACAGGTACAAGACTCGGCTATGTGTTGTCCAGAAAGAGAAAGAAAACATTTAAAGGGTAACTGTACTAAAAGTATACTTTTCCTTTATGAAGAACAACTTCCTGCTAGATTGCATTTTCAGTTATCAGGGCTTTATATTATTCAGAATAAATCTGGAAAATATGCTGTGTATGTATATGTATATTTATCATAGTATCATAGTAGGATTGCTAAGACATGTTCAATACCAACTGCTAAATTGTATTATTTACAGATGGTTGCACACTATTATAAGGTCCCCTTTGCAGAAGAGGCTTTCTTGGTATTTTGTTTTCGGGTCTTGTTCTCTTCACACAGAGAATACAGAAGTTCAATCTCATCAAAATCAGTTCTGGAAAGAAAAAAAGAACAGTTAGTATGTCTAGACAATAAGCATCTTTGCATTCAGATTTGCAGCTTCCAAAAAACAATTGTCAGTACAAAGAAGGGCAGATCTTTTACCAAGAATAGTGGGCGAAGAAAAATCTGCTCTTGCTACGTGAATATCTGGATCCAATGCAACGTATTCCTCAGCTTGGCTGATAAGGAGGTTGTGAAAGATTTCTTCCTTGTATTTCAAATTAAAATTTGGGTAAGTGTACATGGGTGCTAAACACTTCAAATGTTCATTTGTCATGTTTTACATTGCCCAAATGATGAAAAAGATACTCCAATTTTTTGCATGGTCGGCTTTTGCAGAAGTCATAATTGTCTTAATATTTGTACTTTTTGTACAGGTCAATTGTTAAGCAGTGTTTTTTGCAGCACATGGATCCTTCCCAAGCAGCTACACCTAATATCCAGTGTAGTCAGTGATATTCATGTCTGCAAATGTTACAGAAGTATTGTAGCTGCATAGAGAAGTACAGCAGCCACTATGACAATCTGCTCTCAATATTTACTGATGGCCTTTATCTGAAATTTAAACAGTCATTTAAAAAACATTTTGTAACGCTGCAATACTTATTTATGTTTAGTAGGTTCACTTCTTATAAAAAGAATTATTAAAAAATTGCATACTCCACAATAGTCTCTCACACTCCTAAACCAGACTTTCCAAAACATCTAAATGAATAAAATGTTATATACCTAAAATTTAATAAAACTCAGAGAAACAAATGTAGTTTGCTACACAAGGCACATATATAGCCCGTTACATAAGCTTTTGATGAATAAAGATTATCACATTGTCACATTATAAAAATTAATTGCTATGGGCTTAAAATAATTATTTTGAATTATTAACATGTGTGAGAAATGACTGTGTATTAGAACAACTCTGCGAATGGGTTAACAATTAGCATTGCATTGCCATAACAACCTGATACTTAACATGTTGTGCTTTTAATTATTATTAGAATCATCAACTTCATTTGCATGAAGCCCCCTCCCCCGATATCTTTACTAATGAGTATACAGCATCATCTATAACTGGATTTACTTGTAGGAAGATCACTAGTTCAGCTTCCTGCTGAGGTTGGAGATCAAACCTGGAGCTAAAATTACAGCCTACATCTATTTATACTTACATGTTCTAGTCCTTGTCTTCTCCAGGTTCAATCTAATGTTTGTAAAGGTCGTTGCATTATCAGATGTACTAAACGCAGTTCTTTGTCAAGATGTCAAATGGTTTATTAACTAAAAAGTAGATCTGTGTGATCATTCTGTCAAGTATTCAAAATGTACTCGTCAAGGAAAGCAATTCGTCTTTTCCAACATGGAAATTCACTTAAAATGATCTTGTCAAGACAGAAACATCAGAGCTACCATTTCTGACAAGTGTTGGTCGAATATCTCACTATTCGATTCAACAGCTTTTCAACTAAATAGTGTGATATTGTTCGGGTGATCGGATGCCGAATTCGAACACTATTGAAGTCAATATGTGAGTCAAGTGTGAGAATTCTGGTTATTTTTAGGGACTATTAAGGCCTGCAAGAGCAATCAGATTGCCCTTTACTAGTTGTATGTGTTCTTGGATAGAATTTCTCTGTCAAGTCCTGTGTTCTTGGATAGAGAAACTCTATCCAGAAACACATACTACAGGGCTGCAGCAGCGATCCTGATTGCTGTTTCCGCACTGTACTAGTAGTATGTGTTCTTGGATAGAGTTTCTCTATCCAAGAACACAGGGCACTAGATGTGATCAATGGGGAAACTTGTCCTCATTCAACATCTAGTGCTTGGGATCGCCTGCAGTCACAGCTGTGACAGCAAAGTTCCCACGGTCATGTGACCATGGGAACTGAACTGCAGATGAACTCTGCAGTTCCACTACAATCCCCGGGGCACTACAGGTTAATTATCCTGTAGTGCCCCGGGGATCGCACACTTTACTCAATGATTGCAGACTCTGCTGCAATCATTGAGAAGATGCCCCGCAAGTATCCCTTACCCTTTAAAGCTGCGTACACACTTGCAATTTTTGTCATTGGAAAGGATCTTTCACGATCCTTTCCAACGACAAGGAAGTGCACGATGCATGAATGGTGCTGTACATACAGCACTGTTCATGCTCTATGGAGAGGGGAGGGGGAGAGCGACGGAGCGGCACCCTGCTGCGCGCTCTCCCCCTTCCCTTTCATTAGGATCGGCTGTCGTCCATCGTCCGTGGATCCCGCAGGTCGGTCGTCCGGACGATGGACGACACCGACTGTACACACGTCAGATTTTCGCCAGATAATTGGCCGATGCCGATTATCGGGCGATAAAAATCTGACGTGTGTACGTAGCTTTACAGACACAGTAATATGATAAATTTGTTAGATTTTTCTTGCAGTGGATAAAAGAAAAATGTAACAAATGTATCAGAATATTTCTGTGCTGGAAAGTGTGTTACAGAGTAAGAAATATCATGTCATTGTAGGTTAACCTGTTAAAAAAATTATTAAATAAACACAAACACTCAATAAATTAACATTAATTTTTATTTTTTTTAACACTTTTTTTTATCCGAATTTTTACCGTTGAATCTCGTTTTTTTCGGGTCGGGTCTACCCGAATTCGAACAGCCATTTTCGGGCTGGGGGCAACTCTAAAACTTTTTATTTCCCCTCACTTTCCTTCTTGGTAACAATGGTCACCAATACAAAAAAGAAAGTGGACATTTTCTATTGTGGACATAGTCAGCAACATAAACTTGACAGGGTTTTACTCTAAATGTCTCGAAATACACCTTTGTTTACCGAAACTATTACCTATAACTGCTAGTCTTTTTAAATGAAATAGCTTTTCCTTTTTTTCTATCATTTGTTCCATCTTAGCTTTGTTTAACTCACTTACTGTCTACACCCACACACACCCTCAACTGCTACATTCCCTAAGGTGAATTTTCTGAAAGAGACAGCAATGGAACATGCCTATGCCGTGAATGTTGGTACGGCTGCTAGTTGTCTTTATTGGACACTGTGCTCAGAGGATGCTTCTGTGGCCCTCGAAGCCAATAAAAGACATAGTAGTAAAGTAGGAGTCAGCAGAAAGAACTACCGAATGCTGCAAAAGATTTTAGCCATAGATATCTCTTGATCAGAACAGATTTTGTTGGGGCAGGAGAGGCAGGGATCTCTTTGCTTATTGTTGTTTGCAGATTGATTGAGAAATGTATTTTTGTGAAGCAGAGACACTTTAATGGTGGTTCAATTGGACATGATGCATGAAGCTGGGTGTGGCTCAGACCAGAATTCAGGGAAGTCAGCCACAAATAGAAAAGTGTAATATGCACAAAACATAGTGTGGTGGGTAGTAAAATACCAGCCTTGCAGCAGAATTTTACATTAAAAATAGCTAAATCCTAAAGTTAGGCTTGGTGTACATGTCTGTGATAGCCATTATCACAGAATACTGTGAAAGCACTCCTGTTCTTCTGCATAAAGACTTTCTTGTAGAAAATGATAAAGTATTTCTGTTATCCAGAACAACATATTGGAGATGTCAGCATTCACTTTCTCACCAGCAATATGCAAAAAAACAGCACATCTCTGAGTTATTCATTTTTTTTCCTAGTTTGCACATACAAGACCTATCATAAGTTAAAAATGGGATCTCGGGCCACATGCAGATCTCCTAGGTAACTGCGTGATCTGAATATACTTGAAATGATCACTATTGCTTAGACAACATTTAGCATCTGAATACCTTGTATCTGAAGGATAATGTAAGTACCAAAAGATTGGTTTCATGCTTTTTACCCAAAATGTGCTCAGTATTAGCAGAAAGTTAACATGTACACCAATGGATGTAAGTGATCCATAAAGTGATAAGCGATCCTTAAATCTTTGGAATAAAAAAAAAAACAAGTAATGTATACTGTAAAGTGTACAAAGAATGTTACATCTCCCCACCAAAAGATTGTGAGATTATAATTCTGGCAAAACCTTGTATGTAAAAATGTTTTTGGAAGTATGAAGGTCGCTATTGTATAATTTCTAAATACAGTATATTATTTTATATAAGATAAAAAATAACTAGATTTTATTTATCAGGATTGTTTAAAGTTATCAGCAATGATTAAATTATTTCATATGAGTGTAGTCACCAAGTTTGAGTATTTCTCCTAGAATGTAATTTTAAAGTGAATGTGTGATACAAATTAAAGATGTAAAACCTAAGAGCAAGCACCACAGAAGTCTTATGTGCCTCATAAAGTTACTTCTGGACTTTCTCAGCTAGGCTTTGCGCTCTTTCCCCAGTACTAAGCCCTTGGGAGTGCCCTTAATGGCCAGTAATAGTATTTTTTTCTACCCTCCCTAATAAATGTTTTTTGCACTTGTTAACTACCTGTCCATCCCAGCTGAGCAATTCCATATGTATGGGCATGCTGCCACCTGGAAACTAAGCAATCAAAAGGCAAAATGAGGCAACCCCTTAGAGGAAATAACCATATGCATGCTCAGTTCAAATTCAGCTCAAATTCAGTAGTAAAAGCAGTGAACATGTAGAAATACCTTAGGATGTGCAAACCCAATTACACAGTTATATGTAGGACTTTGATCAACGACTAACATCTCACATTGTAGCCAAGTCAAAGTAATAATTAGTAATGGTCCAGTACCAAAGTACCAGCTGGCAGATTTGCAGACCTGCAAAATTCAAGCCCATAACTGCTGCTCTGAAGGAATCAGCTGTGGTCTGAAATGGTGAATTTTACGAAAATTTACAGAATAGCAGCACTGTCACTAGACTTTTTGTTAAGCTATCCTTCAATATCTCACGGTCCATCTGCTTGGATTAGGCTGGCTACAGTCAATTTCAACTGCACCACAAAACTAGCAGGACCCCACATTTCTGCACCAGTTTTTTACTGATGTCTGTGACTTTCTATGTTAGGAACCCCAATAAAGGATCAATTAAAAAATATTGGTTTAAATAAAAGAGGAACTTTTACTAATAGAGTCAAATAGAGCAACAGATTTAATCCTTCCCCATTTGATTCAAAACTAAAACCATATTTTAGGGCTTTAAATAAATTTACAAAGTTATTTATTCAATACATAAACTCACGTGTAAGGTGTTTCAAGGATCATAGGAATTTCATTAAAGCGTGGTTCGTTCATGACCTGTCTGAATCCCTGTAAACCAATGTGGCCTCTGCCAATATTTTCGTGACGATCAAGATGACAGCCAACCTTACCTGTGATGAGGTGAGTAAGATTAGAAACAGAGCGATGAAGTTTTCTTTTTCTGGGTTAGACTAGTTTAGCTAGGGCGAAAAATAAATGTCTACAAACGAAAAAAGATCCAAACCCTGCATCTGTGAATTTCAAGTACAGTCATGGGAACATTAAAGAAGCTTGCGCCTTACAGGAGGGCTTGTCATTTTCCAAAAAATATATTCAGCCTCATTTACTATGCAACACAGTGTCTAGTAGAGGTTTTCTACATAAGGTACGTCTCCATGAAAATTGTAGCCCCTTCCTATTCCCATACCTTATGAAGGGCCGCTCCTTCCTATACACGAAAAAGAGAAAAGACTTGGGATGGGAATATACAATGACCATGGATTTAGGGAATTATAAATGGACAGTAAGGTTTTTTCTGATGAAAACAATTAGCCAAAAGGGAGTGGGAGTATCTGCAAAGACAGAAGACTAAAGGTTAGTTTTAAACTTTTAAAACCTTGCAATGAGCCTTATTTCTGTTGTCCACAACAGAAGACAGAAGGCGAACTACTTAACAGAAGATGTTACTTATGTTTCCCCATTAATCAACAAAGAATATTTATATATTGAATAATATTAACCCCTTCTGGAAATGATTAGGGTATTAGAAGTCATTAGGGCATTTTCCCATTTACAAGTGCTGGATGCAGAAATGGATCCATTTTGCATTGTGCATTTTGGCTCACAAAGCTACTGCTGTTCTGACATAGTGCACTGTAACCAGAAGTAATAAAGCTTCACTAATATATTCTGTTAGGAGTGATAAGAATGACAAATTATTTTATTTTTTCAGTGCAATTAGAAATTCAGCATGAAAGTTTGAATTATGTGAACGTGGTACAAAACTATGTTTGCATTCTAGCATCCTATTCTAGGAGCCTCAAGGACAAATATAGTCAATGCAGACTATAGAAATCCGTGTAAATGTGATCTGAATGCCCCCTACTGATGAATCATAGAAAAGACAGCCACGATGAATCAGATTCACTGGAGATCCAGGTGGGTAGCATGGTATTCAATCACACTGCAACCACCAAAAAATGTATAGAAATGAATTTAATGTGTATGATGGGTTTAAAAGCTGTATATGGGCTGTGAAAAATAGACCGGATAATCTTATCTAAAATACAACAAAAAATTCTGTTTAGATACTTTTGTTATCTTTACCACTACCAGACACAATACATGGTCATAACCATTTATTCTCTGTATGTAGTCAAAGCAATACGGCTTGTTCAAAAGAAACAGCCACTTACTCAGGCAACTTATGTGTTCACAGCTAAATTCAACTAAAGCCTAAATGGCTTACTAAGCTGTCTCAGTCTGTCCCAGTTTAAAAACAGGTGTGCAGAAGGTATTAGAAATCTAGTAAAGATATTTTAAGGGGCTATTTAAAATACTAAATTATTACATGTCAAATAAACTGCTACCCTTAGGAATACCTTTATTTCATAGTACTAAATGTCAGGCTACAAACAAAGTACTAGCTATCTCTTCGAACAAAAACTTCTGAGCTATGACACATGAAGAACAGAGAAAGGAAAACTTCTACTGAATGTTGGAAGATTGGATGGCTATACATAGATCATAAAAGTATATTTTTACAGAAATAAAAATGGAGTTATGTTATACATATTGTTTTCTTTTCGTGTAGGTGATGTCCAGTATGACACATACATCTAGGTAGAGTCAAGCAATCAAGTACAATAACCACATAACCAATTCAAAGATGTTCCTGTTTGGAGATTGAAGTCATCTAAAAGTGATTTTAGCTATAGGTAAGGGCTGTTGACCAGAGACATTCCCGGTTTGGGGGAATCTAACAGTGATGTATTCCTTGGAATGGGGGATCTGCACATAACAGTGTGGCAACAGCAGTGTGTACATGCATGTCAAATTAAATATAGAAAGTAAGAAAGCTAGGAAATAGCTAGGAAAGCTTTGGTATACAACTGAATTTAATACCAAGGAAGTATCAGTTGGAAATATGATGCTGAATTTAGAATATATGATTTATTTACATGAATAAAAATGCTTTAATTGAAATTTGCAAAAGAAAAAAAAAATTACAAATGTCAAGAAAAAAAAAGACTGACCTTTGGAGTCATTCAGATGAACAGCTCTGAGGTATGAGAGACCAACAATTTTATCAAATTCATCTAGCATACGCTTGAGGCCATTCTCTTCTGACAAGTTGTGACCTATGGTAAGAGAGAGAAGATAATGCTGTATATTACAACTATGATTTTAATACATAAGAACAGAGCAACATAGAACTTACCAGCAGCAAAAGCATGACAGGTGTCTAGACACACGCCGATTCGAGTCTTGTCTTTGACAAGATCTATAATTCCACGCAACTCCTCAAAGTGACCTCCAACTGTGCTACCTTGACAGCTCATATTCTCCAGCACTATAAAAGAGAAAACCGTACAGCACGTTGCAATATATTTAGAGGTCAATTCATAGAGCATGTCACTGGCGATTCCGTTACCGGCACGTAATGTTGCTAAAACGTATTCACTAAGAGACTGAACAAGAAATTGCTAAAAATTAGCAAGCCAGTAAGGTTTTCTAAAGTAATGTAACGCTTTTTTTAAAAAAAATAAATAACAGATTAAATAAAAGCATAAATATATATAAACTATATAACAAGTATAAACACAATTAAGTCCAATTAGACAACCATTAAAGTGTCTCTGCTTTAAACAAAATACATTTCTCAAATAATCTGCAAACAACAATAAGCAAAGAGATCCCTGCCTCTCCTGCCCCAACAAAATCTGTTCTGATCCAGAGATATCTATGGCTCTTTTACAGGAACCAACAATATTGGTTTTGTGGATCTCTAGGAACCTGTAGTGATTGTTGGTTTTTAACCTCCTGGGCGTTACACTGAAGTCTAGATTTCTGCACCAAAAGCGGTACACTGTTTTTCATGAAATTTTTTTTTTAAATTGTAGACCTGTAACTTACAGA
>NC_092865.1:71618231-71640015 GCF_032062135.1 Pyxicephalus adspersus | reverse complement strand
ATACATTATATAAGGATTTCTTTGTATTGGACTCAATACAGCTTTTTTGTATTGAGTTCAATGCAAAGCGATTTGAATTTCCCGCCCCGCCTCCCGCCTGCACCGACGCATGCAGCGACGTCACCGGGAAACCCCCGGTGATCGTCACTGCACTCGCCGGATGAAGAAAGAAGACAGAAGACGTGTCCGGAGGAGCTGCGGGGAGAAGGTGAGTATTTTTTTTTAGCGATTGACACTGGAACAGAACGGATCATCGCAGCGGGGACCAGGTAAGCGAGGGGATTTAAATAGTGAGAAAAGTTCGGGTTTTTGCAAAATCGATAAACCCGAACCAAGGTCGGGTTTAACGGTCGGGTGGTTAAAGTAACGTTTACAAACAAATAAACAGGTCAATAGTGCTACTGCACAGGAAGCAGTTCATCCATATAGCACAATGGTGTTACATTATTGGTGTCTATTTATAACCTCATTTAAAAAGCAGCCAAATGTCCATATTTATCTGTTTAAAAAAGCAAAGTGATGTGCTTTACAAACTTGCTTTGTGCTTCACCAGCTTTGTGGAAAAAATTTAAAAAAGGCAAGAAGTACAGACTGGTCCCAGGACGTGCCAAGCAGAGAGAATTTCATGAGGATTTCACCAGCCACACACTGTGACTTGAAGTCTATGAATTGCATTGTTGAATGTGTAAGGAATAGTCTAATGGAGAGCAGATATTGACATGCTCTCTAATTTTAAATGAGCATTTACATCTACTTTTAACTTGACGGCGAACTAGGTGAGACACACACTGGACTAAACCACCATCCCCAACCTCCTTGCTTACCCACTGTGACGTCCGGCACTTGGGAGTGCGCATAGTTAATGCCGTCAGCAATCAGCGCCAAGCACTTGTTTAAGGGCATTTCTCCTACATGGGATCCAGGGTGGATATTGTATAGTGTAAGACCCAGCTTATGACATCGGGTTAATTCATCAACGATCATGTCACGACTCTTCTGAAGTACATCTGTAAGCAAACAGAGGGATGATGTACACCAAAACAAAATACAGGACTCCGGCGAATAAACCAGTACATTTATATAATTTAAGTACTACTGCATTTTATATTTCAAATTCTATAAAATGTATCTTCTATTTTGAAAAAGTGTTTGAATTTTTTAACCAGTTCACTATTTTTATTTAGCTACAAACAGTCAAAAATGAACATTTTATATTTAAACTAACTCAGATGATGAAGCATACCGGCTGGGTAAGCTCTATATATTACATTACAGTCCTGAACAGCCTTGAACTTGAGAAAACAAAAATATAGAATGTGTGCCCTTGCTCCAATTCCTGCCCTCTGTAGATGTCTTTATGAACATAAATTAGATATCATGATGTAATGCTTTTTAGATTAGTTTACCGAAATAATAAACTTGCTGTCTTTGTTTTTTAATGTGATATAATAAGCTACCCCCCATTCTATATATAATGTACAATTGTGAGTGTAAGTGTACAATCTACTATGAATGCTGCAGCCAGACTCATCCATTGTTCCCACCGCTCCTCTTCCGCTACATCTCTTTGCAGATCTTTTCATTTGCTTCCATTTCACCTTAGAATCAAATTCAAGCTCCTGTACTTTGCCTTCAAATCTCTCCACAGTTATTGTCCCACTTACATTTCTGACATGGTAAAAAAGTACTCCCCCAGCTGCTCTCTCCGCTCCTCTAATGACCTACTAATGACTTCCTCACTCATAACCTCATCACACGCATGGCTACAAGACTTCTCCGGAGCTGCCCCGACTCTCTGGAATGGTCTTCCTCCTCCGGGTTGCTCCAACGTTCTGCTCATTTAAAAGAGCACTCAAAACCCATTTTTTCAAAGTTGCCTACCCATCTTCTTCTGTCTTTTGAAACCATCACTACTTCCCACCACTACATATCTCCAATCCTATTGAGTGTTAATTTCCCCACCTAATAGATTGTAAGCTCTTCAGGGCAGGGTCCTCTGCTCCTGTATCACTGTTTGTATTCGGCTGTGATTCGCAACCCCTTTTTAATGTACAGCACTGTGTAATATGTTGGCGCTAAATAAATGCTGATTATTATTATTATTATTACTATTATTATTAATAATATAAATAATAGTTGTAAGTGTTTGCACACTTTAGAGCTCTTAGGGCTTATCCTGGCCATGCATTCTTCCAAGTAAGGTACCCAATTTAAGAACAAAATGTGAGGAATGAGACATGAAATCAGTTTTTCATGAGATAGTAAGACTGAAATACTAAAGTAGGTAAGAATTTTCACACAATGAATTGTGTAACTAGGGGCATGGCCTGAACATGGTCTTGTGAGCACACATCTGTCCTGAGATTCTGCTGCTTTCTCAAGTGATTTCACCACCAGGCTATCAAACACCTGTTAGAATCTTAAGAATCCCAAATCAATGGATCCAAAGAGACCGCACTGTTCACACAAGCATTCAGCTTTTACTGCTTCCACAATTTCAGACTTACCACAATCGTCAGCTATGGATGCAAGTGATTTTGCTCATCATACCCCTGCTTTTCAGCAGATAATCAAAAGTACTAGTCTCTATGAGTTCACTGATTTGCAGGCTATGATGCAGATCTTCCCTAACAAGGCTGACAGAGGCTCTGATCACTAAATTTGGAGCCAATCATCAGGCAGCTATATTTGGGATAAAAATTACACTGCCAAACTGAAGAGCAAGTGGAAGGGCTGCAATAGAAAATGTCTGTCCTAGCTGGAGAGTAATAGAAACTTTCATTACCAATATCACAAACCAAGGGTTTCAGATCACAAGATTACCAACAAAAGGAAGTAGATTGGCCCTGTACAAACTACTGGAAAAAACAAATAATTACTAAGCGTACAGGTTAGGGATTCTTAGTCATTCTTCAATTTTAAATTTATAGTACCTTTAAAGCTAAACTTTAGGTATGAGGCTCCATTCTTTTAAAATAAAAGTAAACGTAAAATTTTTTTTTTTTAAAAACCTCATTCACCTTTACCCTTTCCAGATCCATCAACTCCTCTGGAGCTTTCTTGGATCGGGTCCCTTGTCATCCTGGTATTCTCCTTCATCCCAGTGCAGAGGAAGCGCTGGGCTCCACCATATTCTTTGCCCTTCCTTCATCCTTTTGCCTATGTCACCTGATCCCGCAATGCGCAGGTGCAGGATCGGGTGTCATAGACAAGAAAAAAGTGCCAATCTCATTGCGCCTGTGTGAGATATGCATTTTCTTCCCCATCTGATGTAGCCTAAAAAATATTAAGCCTACCAAAACCTACCAAAAACAAAATACAGACTTAGGCAGATTGACCGTCAATTTAAATTACTCTTTCTTTTTCTTTACAATAAATGGAATTATTGGACAATAAAAGATATTTACTAGTCTATTTTTTATTTGTAAAACAAGGCAAATAACCCATACCTGGTTTAGGAGAGCCCAGGTTCATTAGATAAGGACTATGAGGCAATATAAAGCGGGAGTCAAACCCATACTCTTCACAAGTTCTTCTAAATTTCTCGGCAGTACTTTCCTCTAGAGGCTTGCTGCTCCATGTCCTCTGTGACCGCAGAAAAAGACCAAATGCCCTTGCACCAATGCGACCTGCTTCCAATGCAGCATTCCACAGTCCTCCTGCAAGATCAATAAAACAAACATGTAAACCCATATTAAAACCTAATTCCTGGCAAAAAGGTAAATAATAAGAACCAAGTTAGGTATTATAGTGATAATTTTATTCTTCACACATTTTTTCAGTCTAAGCATTAATAATACTATAAGGCAGCTTTTTACTTTCTGTACATTCTACTTTACTCTACTCTACATTCTACTTATGAATGACAATAAGGGAGCAGCAGTAGGGACAAGCTCGTTCCTCTGCTCACTCACTCGCTCTGTTTTTTCTCTTCCCAAAAATGTGTTTCTTGTCATAACTTGACATGTAGTACACATATCTTGACTCTAACCTCTTCTCTCAGTCTTAGTTTTACTTTTACAAGTTTTACAAAAGGATAATAGCAGGTTAAATGCAGGTACTAGTAATGAATTTAAATATCTAACAAAACAAATAGTT
Organism: Pyxicephalus adspersus; assembly: GCF_032062135.1. Lineage (NCBI taxonomy): Eukaryota > Metazoa > Chordata > Amphibia > Anura > Pyxicephalidae > Pyxicephalus > Pyxicephalus adspersus. The sequence goes on along the minus strand of NC_092865.1, from coordinate 71,635,917 downwards.
GCATTTATTGTTTTTTTTTTGTCTGTATTTGAGCCTTAACTATTCTGTTACAGAAACAATGAATGAACCTTACTAAATATACCTTGAATAGAAACATGTGCTCCGACATATTTTTGTGAAGTTTTACAAAGCTGTACACGTCTTGGTATTAGATCAGGGACTTCAGCTTTTTCTTCAACTTTCTTGATCTTTTCACTTTTAGATTTCTTTGTCTCATCTTTCTTTTTCTTGGATGTTTTAATCCTGTTGGCTAACAAAAAATACATTTTTTTGGGATCAATAATAGAATGCCACTCTTCCAAATACTCATTACAAAAAACAATGTAATGATAACTGGAAAATAGATACACTAAGCTCTTTTATTTCTGTACTTATTCTGGAATGCTAAAAGCAATAACTCAGCTTTCTGCTATTCTTAGGAAAAATTATAATGTACTGCTCATATTACCAAGATCTCTGTTCCTCTACGTTTCTGTACTAATTTTAAAATACTCCCTCAGTAAGACACTTTCATGAAGACCGCCTGCTGTTTGCACCATTTAAAGCCACTGCTGAGTCCTGTCTGAACCCTTTTACTCCCCAATTTCTGCCTTTAAAATAGGTTTCTGTTGGAGAAGCAACAAGCTATCACTTATTACTCCAAACCTAATGAAAGACAGTTTCTAGAACAGAACCACTGATGGCTTATCTTTGTTTACATTACAATTGAGCTTTCAGGTCCCCAGTCTTAAACATCCAGTAAACCCTAGATGCACATTTAAAAGGTACAAACTGTGCACCCATGCCTACTTCCATATTGGTAACCTTCTGCGTTACACAAATTTCATATTATCCGCATGGATAATGCTGTCTGGGGAACAGAAATGAGTGCTCTATCATCAATCCTTTTATAGCAGTAGTAGAGGTGTGTACCATGTTAGCCATCAATTAATCAGGAAAGTTTAGGTTATTATTCCTTGTACTGGATATGTTTAAAAAATATAAATATATATATTTATATATTTATATATATATATATATGTCTATCATCAATTTGCTGAAAATTCACTTAGCGCTCAACTTTCTGTTGTGAGCACACAACTCACAGGATTTTGTAGACTAAAATATAAAGTTTGTGGACCCCTCAACCCGGTTGTATTTTGCCTTGCACTCCACAGTTCTAAACTTATTTATCAATTTATTCAAAGCTGTAATCACATCATTATTCCCTCCATTTTTTTCCAGCTCGCTACTGAACATGTATCGTAATGCATGCAATGCCACAAGGACTATTTTCTGCCAAATTTCTTGACTAATGCTTATTACAGATCATGAACGGTCATGAAAGTATGTGAGGCCAATAAATAAAGAAGTGAAGACCAGTGCAGTAGAAATTTAAATCCTATTTACATCATAAGTGTGGATTATTGCCACTTTATTTCCAACCACTAATGTACATGGGGGGTAGTAAAGACACAATATTAGGACACTGATAGATATTGTTACGTACCGTGCATGTGTGATTCATTGTCAGGTTGATGACTGTTGCTGACACCAATGCTTCCCCTGCTATGGAACCCCATGGTCAGAGGAGTCAACGTTATAATCTACATCATTCTTACACACCCAGCATTCTCCCCAGCTCCTTTTAGTATGGTAAACCACCCGGCACTTTTCAGTAACCATCTGGCAGTTTTTGGGTAGTTTCTGAAAAGATGGGTCACAATAGAGGGGCACTGGAAAGATGGGACAAAGTATAGGGGGTGGTGGAAAGCTGACAGAATTATAATGGTTACTGGATTCCTATGACAACAACTGTAAACACTACATTTTTTTAAAAATTGCCCACCCATTTTTTAACTACCCACCCAGCTTAAAACAAATTTCTTGTTATACTACCGCACACCTTTACTTTAAGCTGGAATCCAGTCTTATCCTACTAATCCAAGATATCCAGTCTTAATGTATTAGTAAAGAGCCCTGTTCTGTTCCTCAATTTTAAAGTGTTCTGTATTTCAAATAACATATCCCACAGCTCCCATAACCCCCCCAGCCAAACTTTTGGACTGATGGACTACCAGTGCCAAGTTCTCTCCTTCATATACAGCACTTTACATGGCCCTCTTTTTATTTCTTGTCTGCCTGGACTATCACTTATTTCAGGCAGAGCTAGCGGGAGCTTGAAGGTCTGCATACAAATGGAAGAGATGTGGCATGCAGGGAATTCTGCAGTTCTAAGCAAGAATACTGATGATGACATCATTATTAGTAAAATAATGTATTCTCACAAATGAATGCATCTATTTAAAAATAATGGTTTTAAAAGAGATGGTTAAAGAGAGTTGAGGACAAAAAGGTTGCAGAATCCTAAAGTTTATCATTAACATTCTCATATACTATTGACCAACTGATCTCGTTGCAACCTAGAACTACAGGGAAGGGGGACTAAAATGTCATACTTCCCCTATTCCTCTTTTACAATAATTATATGATAAGAAAACAGGGAGAATATTTGAACTGTTATCTTTAGTAACCAGATTCAGTTTTCCAGGTAATAGAAGATGAAAAGAAGTTTGCCATTGCAACAACTCTTTTGTTCCCAAATTAGCTTTAGTTGTTATAAATAAGCTTCTCCCAATTAGAAGAGGAGGACAATGCAAGGGTCGAGAAGCAGAAATCTGGAGATTGCTTAAGTGGAAGGTGTGGGACAGGGACGGTGGTTTAGAAGACCAAAGACGTTCTCCAACTCACATTTGTCTGTTTCTTCATTTGTAAATATTTCTTCAGAATTCTCGATTACTTTTTCTTCTTTTTTTCTCCTCTGTGTCTTTTGAAGTTCTGATATGGAAACAGTAATTATTTAGTTTCAAAGTAAAAACATTTAAAAGATCACTATACACAACAGCTGAAAACACCTTTTAACTGTTTGTCAAAACCATATACAACCTACTGGGCACCAGTCTGATAAAGTACCATTCTTTACACCACAATCACTCCGAGTATGATCACCTTTGGCATCCCGTACGTATGCTACATATGGAGGTTACCTTTAGAGAACACTGAATGTGAATACAAATAATCCAGAAAATATAAGCAGCGTAGCTTGGCTCTTCCTTATTATTCACTGCGGGAATTTACAGAGCGTGGAGCTTACCTGCTCCTAACAACCAGCTACTGGGGATGCTCGCACTGTGTTCATATACTATAGGGCACAATGTGTTAATGAACATAACGGGAGCGGATTGTTTGGGAGGGGGACATTCTTCACTCTACACTCCCTGGTAACTCCCTGGTGTAGGATGCTCAGTATAATGTGGCTGGAACAGAAAATAATGCCCGTACTTGAGAAGGTGGGGAACACTTATCTATCAAGAGAAATGTTGAGATTTGCATACAAGTTCACCTATTTGTATATCTGGTTCCAAAGATTCTCTGAAGTCTTTATGGCACCAAACCAATTATTCATTTTATCCAATGATCAGTTTACATATATTAGGTTTGTTACAAGTGCACTTCAATAAGGAATCACACCAGCACCAAGGAGAAAAAAACAGGAAACCACATGCCTGTCAAAGTTTACTTACAGAGGTTATAGGAATTTGTATACTTTATTGTGTAAAATATGTTTTGAAAGTATATACAGTTATAGATCACTGGGGAACACATTGTTTGTTGAGTTAGATCTTACACTTGTTTTTTACTAATTTTTGGGTGGTGAATCCAGTTTTTTGATATCACATCTAGTTTTTACGATACAGGGTGGTACCCTCCATTTTTGTCAAAAAACATACAAATTTTACATACAATGAAAAAATATTTTTTTTTACTGCATTATATGCCAGACTGAAACTCCACTGTCATAGCAGAAATATGCACACTGTCACTTTGACCTCTGTTCAGAAAATGCTATTTGTCTGGCATGGTAGAAGAAAAATGAAAGCAACAATTTAGAATCTACTGCTTACTATAAATATCACATGCAAAAACTATTGCGATTTTAAAACCATTTACAATGCTTTCATCCTTTAACAAAAAAAAAATCAATGTTATTAAAATATGAAAAACTGTTAGAAATGATGTATTTGTGACAAATTATGAAACAATCTTACTAAAAGCTATATGACCAAGATTGGTGAGCAACCAGGAACTGCTGGAGGCCTACTTTTATCAGGTTCCTTTTTCACTTCTTCAGATTTCGGATCTAGTGTTTTATCTGCGGGGTCTCCTCTCCTTTGCCTCTGCTTCTTGGGAGGCCCTGCTTCAGACACAATGCCTACAACAGAATTATATATAAAGATGAAAAACAACAGAATGTTAATTTGCACACATATTCTACAGGTCAAATGGCATCAAAGTCCGTATCATTCTTCAAACAACTCAGTAACTGAACTGTCTTTATTCATCTGTGTCTGTTGGTACTTCTTTACTTCCTACAGTAAACCCCTGTAACCAGGAAGGTAGTAGCATCTTAAAGTGCATCTCTACATGGACTATAGGCTCAAATGCATCTTTTTTGATCAGGTCCGGAGTGTAAATGCACTCAAGTAGGCCAATTTATTTGGCTACCAATGCATCTGAACAGATCATCAAAGGCACTTTAGATTAGAAAATGCTGGCTGTCTGGTATTTGAAAAAGGAAAATTGAAAATGACCATTCAGAATTACCTAACTGCTGGACGCATTACAATATCACTCCAAAAACTACTGGTATTTTTAGAACCATCTATGATGTTTCAATGTAAGTTTCATCATTGTTACACCAAACAATCACATTCATATGTGTATGGTCAAAACGAATAAGGATCCAAAAAAGGTCTAAAGCTCACTTTCATCGGGTTCCTTATTTATGAGCACTTCTTTAGCATTCTGATCTTGTGTTTTCCCTGTAGTTTCTCCTCTCTTTCGCCTTGGCTTGTTAGGAGGCCCTAATTTGGGTACATCAGCTCCATCAGGATTATCTGGCAACAATGAAACAGTACAAAGAATGGAAACATGTTTGCATTGTTATTGTTAAACAATATTTATATAGCACCATCAATTTACGCAGCGCTGTACAAAGTCCAAAGTCACTAGCTGTCCCTCAAAGGAGCTCACCATGACCATAGCCATATGCCATAAATTGTCTAAGGACAAATTTGTGGGGAAGCCAATTAACCTAGCTGCATGTTTTTGGAATGTGGGAGGAAACCGGAGTACCCGGAGGAAACCTGCAAACTCCATGCAGATAGTGTCCTGGCCAAGATTCTATCCTGGGGCCCAGCGCTGCAATGGTAAGAGTGCTATCCCTGAGCCACCACATTACTAGACACCATGTTAGTAGCCTAATACACTACTTAAGTACATCTCCAATATTATAACCATTTCCCTGCAATATGATGAGTTCAAACTGCTTGAATGAAAAGTCACATTTATACCAATAAACCAAATGGTTTTACACCAAATACTGAAATGTTCCTATTTCTCCTAATCAAATTAATACATTCCAACCACTTTATATCTTCCATGCTTGCTTGGCAGCTAGAACCAAACTTCTACCATCCCAACAGTAATAAAATGAATACACTACTTAGAATTACATTTTAATTAATTCAAAGTGACTAATCATTATGTAAATTACATCATTTTCAAGGTGTAAAGTAAAGAAATACTGTATGCTACCATTTGCTGACCTAGCTTTCTTGCTGTCAGTGGCTGCATACTTTTTCAGGATCTGTTATTCACAGCATAAAAGCCAAAAGCCATTTTTACAGAAGAGGTCCGCAATATTAGCACATATATTTATCTCAGGACATGTTTTTTTCAATATAGTTAAAGGACAAATGCATAAAATACTACATAATGTTCATGGGATTATGAGTAGTCAAAGTATGCTTGTACTTTGCACATTTCAGAGGTTATTTAAATAACAGTGCAAGTACAGCTATAGCTAGAACCTACAGTATCCCGAGGACCTGCCCAAGTGGTATGGGTAGCAAGAGGAGTGATAATACAACACTCTGCTGACTTGCAGTCCAGTAGTAATTTTTAATTTTACCTCTTCTTTTCAATAATACAACATTTATCATAAAGCAACAAGTTGTGCTCAAAGGTCCCAAATACAATGGCCCTGATTAAACAAAGTTCTCCAAGGCTGGGGAGGATACACTTGATTGATACACTCATCAATTAATTTAGGCAATCGAGCAAACCTGAAATCGATCTGGTCCAGGATCGAAAACATTTGAGAACAAATAGCTAATGACTTTTAGGAAATCTATTCCAGGTTTGCTGGATCACCCAGCTTCACTGATGGATGTGTATCCTTCCAGTCTTGGAGAGCTTTAATAAATCAGGATTACCTGAATTAATCACTATGTGCCCAGTAAATGTTTTGTTTTTATAATTTCTGAATATTGGATAAGTATTTTTTTTTTCACATTATGTATATATTGCTTTTTGGGCCAACTAGTGAGAATGTTAGTTGCATAAAACTCCTCTAAGAATTTGGAATTGTGTTTATTGTCACTCCTAAAGTGAGTTTTCTGAAGGAAGTCAACAATAGAGTAAATGTTAACCTATTACATGAAGTACCATGGAACTTGTTTCAGGAAAAATCATGCCTTTCACATTTAAAGAAAGAAAAATTCCCAGGATTTGGAAGCATGAGGTGGACAGGCACGAGTGTATCAGCGCATAGGGCAATCCATGGAAAATAAACTAGAAAGAAGAGTTAAAAAAAGAGAATCTGGAGTGGGACAATTCTACATGACACACTAACCAATGAAAGCCTGGACTTGGTAATCAGTTAAAAAGTTAAAAGGCCAAATGAGCAGGGGGTATGTGGAAAGATGAGTCTAAATATGAGCTAGAATAATGAGGGAGGAAGATTAGGAGAATGATGGGGAGGTTGAGTGTTACAGGGAGAGACAATATGGAACATAGTTATAGGGACACTGTGGGATAGAGATAGGAACAAAAACAAGAACAGTGGGTCTGATTTAGTAAAGCTCTCCAAGGCTAGAGAGGATACACTTCCATCAGTGAAGCTGGGTGATCCAGCAAACCTGGAATAGTTTTCCTAAAAGTCACTAGCTATTTGTTACACTCAACAAATAATCTCATGGAGACCACTATCCATGTCCTGGCCATCATAAATTATTGTACCAGGTCTCGGGATGGGGGGGAAGTGTTACCAAAGGCAAGTGGAAAGATAAAGTATTACAGTGTGGGACAACGGTCCTTCCCAGCACCATGAGCCTCCTCATATTTTTACACAAAGTATTTGGTTTAAAGTCATTCTCCCTTTAACAGATGTTAATATAACTGAGAATAAAGGCCGAACCCCATATGCATGACCATAAACAATGAGCTCCATGCTGGAACAACATAAGGTCAGAACTGACAGCGTTAATGCAACATATAGGTTATATAAAGCAGTTGTAAAAACCCACAGTTGGAATCATGTATGATGTAATGCTCAGTAACATTTTGCAAAAGGCGCAATCTTATTCATAAAATTAGGAAGCCAAAGCAAATATCAGGTAGGTGGAGAGTTAAAAGTAAGCACACAAGATTTCCACAACACCATCAGCCTCCCAAGTTGTCAAGATGAAGCTCAGTACTAGTAAAACTATAGCCAACATGAAGGCATCCATAGAATGTTTAACCCAAGACACTGGGATTAAAGCACATATAGAGGCTATCACAGGGTATGAAAACCAATCTGATGAAGCAAAGTGCCATGGATGTCCACAGATTTGCTACAACTGGGAAGCAAAGTTATGGGTCTCTGAAAGGAAGAAAATCATCTGTAGAGTAGGTGTCTGTCTCTCAGAAAGTTTAGAAGAGGGTGCAAGGTACTATGTTGTCGCAAGGTGTTGGAACTGGAATAAATTAATATCTATATAGAAGGCTACACGCATCATTCCACGTTAAGACAGATGAAGAACATCAATCCCATTGGTCAGTTTGACCATCTGGTAGTATTTACTGCCTCAACCTTTTTAGAATTTCTGAAGTCTTCCTGAGGTAGGGCTTCCTTAACTTCCATGCAATTAAACGCAAGGAGTTATCTGGACTCAACCTGGTAAGGTAAGGATATCTCTGTCAGCATCTGGATGGTGTTTCAATGGTTCAATGGTTTGATGGTTCAAATACACTTGCATTGCAGAACACTACAAATCACTATCATAAGTTGTGGGGTGCTGTGGTAAACATGCTGGAAGTTCACTTTATTTCATTTCTGTGCACCAACAGACACTTCAAAATTAAAAGGTTGCTTTCACTCAAATCACAGAAATACAGTGTAATGGGCCCTAACAAACAGTTCCATTGTAAAGCTAGCAAATTCTAACAGCAATAATAGGTCATAATAAATAATAATGTCTTTCTATCATATGCATAGCTAATGCTCTCACCACAATTTTCTTGCATTTGCTTTGTTTTAACAAGTCCCAATTTTTTTTTCTTTTGCTTTTCAACAGGCCCGACTCCACCTTGTCTATCCATCTTCTCATTCCCAATCTGAAACCAGAGCAAAGAACATTTGGTTTAAAAGGTATTTTGTACAAAACAGAAATAAGAGATACATTAGAGAATAATATTATGTGATTAGAAGGATTATGCTGTCAAAACTAAACTCTTTATAAATAACCAGATATTTATTTATGGTCAGTTCTTATGATTTCTTATTTCTATAAGAAATAGTACAGTCAGAATTACAGAGGCAGCAAGACTAGATTTTATTTAAAAAAAGTTATCATGTAAAAACAATTATCAACTTTAAAATAATGTCCTGTACCTAATCTCTTGTATAAATCTGATATGTCAAAAATTGAGTTGGTATGTGATGTACAAGCCGCGTAAATTAAAAACAAAATTCCTTTTTTTATCTGAACTTGGCCAAGTCTGCATTTATTTGTCTCACACATTTCCCAGACACAGTAGGAAGTGTTCTCAATCCAGAAACACTGGATCCAGATGCCTCCTAGATAAATCTTTTGCTAAAGACAGCTGAGGTTGTTGGTAATCTTAAACTGCGTACACACGATAATTATCATTGGAAACGAATGACTGAAAATCGTTCCCAAAAAAGGTGACCAACGACGCCGATGAACGAGGATTGTCGTTGGAAATGAACGACCGTCACGGCAGATCTGATTGGCCGATGATCGTTCGCTATCTATTGTGTGTACGGTCGTTCAGTGATCGCGCATGTTTCTGCAATACACTTTCTCCTTTACATGTCACTCCCTGCATCGTTCAAACATCCATATCTAGTGTGTGTACACTATTGTTAGATTATATTTGAATGATCGTATTGTTACAGCATGTACAGAATTGTGCACAATACGATTGTTCAAAAATAATTGTGCATAATCGTTGACAGATCGTAATCGTTCGTTTTCTATTGATAATTATTGGAAGTGTGTACCTAGCTTAAGGGGGTGAGCTCTCTCTGCAGCCTCTTGTAACTCTTTAATGACCAAGACAAACTCTGCAGTTGTTTCTTTTTGCATAATAAAGCACAGCTTGCTCCAGAAGTTAATGAATGTCTGGGCTCCATAAGGATTTTTTTATTTTTTTTGCTTTGTTTGTGATTAACTTACAGTGAGGATTTTATACAGTAACTGACACCACGCTGCCTAATAATATGTTGTGACAAACATCTGTGCTAATTGCATTTATTAAAATAATGTACCCGTTCCAACTTACATACAAATTCAACTTAAGAACAAACCTACAGTCCCTATCTCGTATGTAACCGGGATTACCTGTATATACATTAGATTTATGTAGTTGAAAACGATCTTTTGCTACCGTTTCCAATGACAAAAGACTGAAAGATGAATACAGCGCTGTTCTGCTCTATGGAGAGGGAAGGTGGGAGAACGACACCACACTGCGCTTTCCTCCCTTCACTTGCATTGAGTTCATCTTCTGTCATCCATGGGTCCACCAGAACAGATCCATGAATGACATTGGATGTCCCTGTACATGTCAGAATCTCGTCCGAGACAAGCCCCGTGGTCTGCCAGGTTACTAAGATTTTGCAGCAATAAGTAAAGGGAAATGAAGCTATGATTAGCTTTGTGTTTAGTGCCTATGTTCTAAACTTTGAAAATTAAAGGGCTTGCTTAGAGTCCTGTGTCAACAAGCTTTTTCAATCCTATATAAGTATAGGGAAATGTGAAAAGCTGTTTGATAGAACAATGTCAATTGCATCAGTCACTGAATTCTAAATGATCACAGAAGTATCTCAAAGGGATTTCAAACTGCTGTCATCTAACTCGGCACTGGCTTCTCATGAGCTTTTACTGTTTTATGAATATATATTTATATTTTAGTGTGCACAATCTGAGTACAGCTTCAGTTTCAAGCTGAAGTCCAGATTTAAATGCTTGTATATGTCAATTGGTAATTTAAACTTTTCCTACCTTATTCTACTCACTTCTGTAAACCCAGTTCCCATGCTGGGAAAGTAGAGTACCTGGCTGCTGCCGTGATTATGAAGAGAGATGAAGAGTGCACAAGTGGCCAGGGGAGTGAGGAAAGAGATAAGTAAAAATACTATTTTCTTCATCTCAGATTTAAACAAGCATTTAAAGTGGAACTAGACCTGCTATGCTCACCTGTCCCTCCTTTGTCACAGGGCACCATCATTTTCTTGCTTGGGATAATTTACGCTCATTTTGATTGGCTGGGCTGGGATGACTTACCTCACTTTTTTGTTGCCCTTTCCGCAATATCGGCCTACCTGATCACAAATTTTTAAAAGTGGAACTTTAGTTGCACTTTTTCGCTTGCAGAGTTTGACTTTACAATGTCTTGCAGAGACCAACAGAGTATAGACAAAGAAATACAAATGAAAGTTCTTTAATCCCCACACCACAAGAGTTCTAAGGTAAATTATAGTTACACATTAGCAAAATACCTTTTCTGCTGGTAAATGACTGGAGGAGTAAGGGAATGTTTCAGTAAATCAGCCCCAATGTGTCTCAATAAAAATTCAATCTCACTGGCAATTTTTTTTCTTTGCTTTATTGTGAAAACTGTATTGTGTCTGAACTTTTTAATGTATCCTCTAAAAGCAGGCACTTTGAGATGTCATATACTACCAATATTGGTCTGTGGCCAATGTGCATGATCTTAGTATGAAGTCAAATAAAGTCAGATTTGTTTTTTATACACTTACTGATGTTTCCATGTAGGAGATGCACCATAGAGGCCTCACATTTACACCTATTTCTTCTCTACTTCATCTACTTAAATGGGAAAAAAAGGGTTCATACACTTGAACTACCGAGGTACTGCAGGGAAGGGGGTGAAGTTAATCCGGATATTTTCACCTTCCCTGCAGTACCTCGGATGTTGGTCTTTAAGGGTTCATTTTGAGAGAGATGATGCAAAAGCAAACATTTACTTGTGTCTTGACAATTCTACTATTCCATGGGACAACAGGGTCGCAGATGTTTTATAAAAAAACACAATATTTAATCATTTCCTGTATGATGAACGGACAGTTGTATATGATCTGTTTTTTTCTAGATCAGACAGCTTTTTTCTGTGATGATGTGATTTATATCCCTTTCTTACCCTGGTGGAATTTACACCTTACCCGCTGTGCATTTACACCTGTGTGTTTTGGGTTATAAAACATTCTCCAGAACTCAGCACCATCTTTTAGTGAGGCTGCAACCGGGGGTCCACATAAAAATGACCCTTACCTTTACCATTACACATGCAATTACCCTGACACAATCCCCTTCCCTGGCACATTCACCTACATACCGCTTACCCATTCATTCACTTCTCCATTTCCCTTTTCTTCTCTTTCAGTATCATAATTTTTCTATCCCTCTATCCCTTCCATTCATTCTTCTATTCCACACCCTCTTCATCAATATTTTGTCCATCATACTACCTCTTCCATATTTAATCCTCACATCCTACATTTCTTCTCCCCACGCGCATTCATCCATTAAGACCCCCTATTTTTCCCCCATGGACTTGCGGGAGATGGCTTCTCCTGACCCCGTATATCGTGTCCCCGTATGGACACAACTTTTGTTATGTTTGTTTTGTGTCCACAGCCCTGCGTTACTGTCCCCCCCCCAAGGAAGTTAAAGCGGAAGTAAACCCAAAACAATAAAATCACCTTCCTTACCTTCAATCCCGCAGGTCAGTCTGTTCATAAAGTATCTTCGTTTGGGTCCCGCGCCGTTACCGCTATCCGTCTTCGGACCGGCACAGAGGGAGCGCCAGGCGCCGCCATTTTCTGCTTTCTTTTTTCATGTTCTTCTTTATATGTCACCCGAACTCACGGGATCAGGTGACGTAGACTGGGGAAAAACCTGCCGTTTTCACACTTTTTTCCCCTATTGATGAAGGAGCTCCTCCGGCCCATGCCTGAGATGTTTGGACATGCACAGAACGCGCAGCCATGAGATCCCGGGAAGCTCTGCGCTCCCATTCATTCTTGATCGCCTAGGGTGTTGCACTTAAAAACAAAAACACATTTTTTACTTTATATAAAAGGATTGTCTACCTTTTTACGTAAAGTGAATATTCTGAGTTTAGGCCTGCTTCATGCAGGTCTAAAACTGCAATGGGGGAGCAGGCCGGTTCTGGCACGGGGACGTCACTCTGTGGGAAGTTTCTTCCCCTTTGTGTGACACACGGCTCCCTGCGCATGCGTGGTTGGGATTCCAAGCCTAGCGCATGCGTGGTTGAGATTCCTGGACCTGGAGCATGCGTGGTTGGGATTCTGGACCTGGCGCACGTGTGGTTGGGATTCCGGACCTGGCACATGCGTGGTTGGGATTCCGGACCCGGCGCATGCGTGGTTGGGATTTCGGACCGGGCGCATGAGTGGTTGGGATTCCAGACCTGGAGCATGCGTGGTTGGGATTCCGGACCTGGCGCATGCGTGGTTGGGATTTCAGACGTGGCGCATGCGTGGTTGGGATTTCAGACGTGGCGCATGCGCACTCGTTTCTACCACACGCCGGCGGATTTAAAATGATGAGTTTAGTGGTGTGTAGGGATCCGAAAGGTTGGCGACCGCTGATTTAGAAGAATGTTATATCCAGTGCAAGATGTGGCCTAATTATCAATGCATTTCATAGAGATGAAAGGTATTATGAACAATGCACATAATGCATTTATTACCATAATGCACACATTTACATAGGTAGGAATGCATGCACTGTCACTATATATTGTCTGCCACAACAAGTTCACTGTACTGCTTCTCTCACAACTTAGAAGGCTGTAAATAACATTAATAATAAGAACTGACATAATAATATTATAATATAATAGTAATAATAATATAATAGTAATAATAATAAATAATTATAATATTAATAGTAATAATAATAATAATAATAATAATAATACACAGGAGGAGGGAATACTTCCGCCACACCGCACCAAACCGCCGCCAAGCTACGACACTAGAAGATAAAGCAACGTTCACATTTCCGGCTTTTGTCATGGCGCCATTTTGTTGTAGACATTCATTAACAGACAATTACTAAATACCTCCGAAAAAATGGCCGCCGCTATTTGCTAATTGGGACACATTTGTGTATCAAACTTCTTGGAATCCATCAGTCCAAATAGTGTAAAACTATCTTCAGTTTAGGTAATGATAGGCGGAAATAATATTCTCAGCAATGTTGAGCTAACACATTGATATTATTCTATAACGAAATCGTCAAAGACTAAAGATTCCAGATTAGAAGCAAACTCTAGGCAAGAAATAGTCACAGCACTGGATTTAATTCTGGGAGTGATTTATTGTGACGTAGCGCCCTCTCTTGGTAAAGTTTGATATTTTAGGACAAGAAATTTATTTGATTTGTATTATTTAGTGAAGTTGACATCTTAAAGAGGAACTAAAGTGAAAACTGCCAAAAAAAAACACACCTTCAATCCCGCATGGCAGTAGGATCCATCTGGGTGTACCTTGCATCGGGTCCCGCGTCGTCCTGGAGCCCTGGGCGGCGCGATTTTGGCCTCTTCTTCCGGGTTCTTCATCCTATGTCACCTGACCCAGGTGCGAGATCGGGTGATGTAGGATAAAAAAAAAAAAAAAATGCAAATCTCACTGCGCATCTGGAGATCGGCAAATTTTTCTTAGATGCTCCTAGATGCTGGGGCATGCGCAGAAGGAGCACCCAAGAGCCTCCCGAGATGCATGACAAAGGTATTGGGAGGCTTTGCGCTCCCATTCGTTCTCAACCGCCTACAACAGAATGTTTACCTTACATAAAAGGGTTGTTCACTCTTTTATGCAAAGTGAAATTTCTGAGTTTAGGTAAGCTTTAAAGTAGAAGTAAACAAAAAAAACAAAACTCACCTTTACGTTTGCAGATCTGTCAATCCACCGGAGGTTTCCTAGATCGGGATCGTCTCGATATTCTCTTCCATCCTGGCATGGAGGAAGCGTCGGGTGCCGCCATCTTCTTTACCCTTGCTCTGTCTTCTTTCTACATCACCCAATCTGGCACTGTGCAGGCATGAGATCAGGTGACATAGTTGGGGTACTCTCACTGCACATGCATTTTTGCCCCCAATTAAAGAAAAGCTCCCAATCCCAGGCTTGTGCAGGAGGAGAAGGTGCTACTATAGTGTGATTCCTATATTGTGTCTTTGGTGAATGGTGTACCATTCAGCTTTCCTCTCCTAGTGACAGATACCAGTCAACCACAGTATTTATGGATCTACCAGTAAGCGTTGGCACTTCTTCCATTGGCATTGGGATGCTCCAGAGGTAAACTGCATTTAGGATGCTTCTGGGATCCAGGACGTATACATCCCGGGAGGCTCTGCACTCCCATTCTGTCTTCAATGCCTCAGCGTTCAAGACAGAAAGGCGAGGGGCTTTACTTTTTCTTTTTTTTTTGAAAACATGGTTTTAAACCCCCTCCTTAAAAAAAAGTGTGTGATTCACTCACCTCCTAGATTGTAAGCTCTTCGGGTCAGGGTCCGCTCCTCCTCCTGTGTCACTGTATGTATCTCTTTGTCATTCGCATTGGCATTCGCTATTTAATGTACAGCGCTGCGTAATATGTTGTTATATAAATCCTGTTTTAATAATAATAATTATAGTAAAAACATTCATAATAATAATAATAATAATAAAAGGTAAATGTTCCCTTATATAAGAGGGTTCTCTACCCTTTTATGTTTTTACAATTGTTCTCAGGCATTACAGGAGATATTTCTCCACTTTTTATTACATCTGAGGATCCCTTTAGATGTTTTTCTACAAGCAGAATTGGGTCATGGATCTTACCACCTTTGCTGATACTTCAGTATTCAGAATTTATGCATGGATTATTCATGGATTTCCTTCTACTAAAGCAGTTTATAAAAAGTCCCTTTGTGTTTTTCCGAGATAGACATATTACAAGTTTTAGGGGCAACCAGGTGAGTTTTAGTCTGCCCACCTGTAGCTAGGTAGGGCAAAGAAGAGTTTGTGGAAATCTAGGAGCGCCCAAAAGCCACATCCTATTACTGGGAATTATTATCTATGTCTTCTCTTAGCATTATTTTTATGTTACTGTATTCCTCTATATTTGCAAACTGCTTGCTAAAAGTATAAAGTTATTATGAGACTCTTTTGTAGGATGTTCCAGAAAACAACAACCCCCGGATACTCTGCTCAAGGCTAAGAAGTGATTTTTGTCTGACAGTAAGCTGTATTCTTTTTTACCTCAAGTTTCTCAGATGCTTGTTACATCCTCTGTTTCTCTGTGAATAACTATTTATCATCATTATTATTATTAATAATATTATTACTGTATGTGTTTTCTTATTGCAACAATAAAATAATAATAACATATATGGTCATATAGTGATGATACAAATAAAGTACTCGATTATTTATTGTTGCTATTTGATTGTTTATTTGATGTAATTGCTGCAATATATTATTTGTTTCTTTAAATTTTAAAAATGTATTTGGCCATCCCTGGCCTTTTGCTGCATGTGTACTGCTACTATGTGTGCTGCCCATTACCTGGAGTGTCCTCAGCCACAATATTAGGTAACAGCGGATGGGATAGGGAAGATGACCACATCTAGGTACCCGGCTGAAGTATGGAGTAATATTCTGTAATGTAGAAGGGGTATATGAAAGCAAATGGCTGAGCTCATTGTTTGGCTTGTGAAACAAATGGATTTTTAATGAAGTGGAATTAGAAAAAACAGGAGTCTGATATTGTGCATGTGATATTTTGCATTTGGGAGTGGTGTTTGCTTGAGTTTCAGTTTTGTTTTAAACAGCTTTTTTTGCTTGCTGACCTCTAAGGAGGAGTGGTCAAGGCTTCACGGGTGATTTAAGTTCCTGGGGCACCCATCCTGAGCTTGCTCACTGTTTGGCTTGTGAAACAAGTGGCTCTTTGACCAAGAAGATTTAAAAAAAAAAAAAAACAGGAGTTAAATCCTTATAGTAAGCACAAACTGTAGTAACCTTTTATAACTCCTTGTAAACAAACATTCTTACTGGGAAAATGAGTGGTAGCAAGGTGAAAGGTTTGGTTCAGTGCAGAGTCTGTCACATGTATGCACAAATGGAGTAACGGCTCCTAGGTGAATACTGCTGTGACAGATGTGAGCAAGTCTCCCTTCTGGCATCTGGCATTGGACAGCTGGAGAAGCGCATTGCAACACTGAAATCACTGGATCACCTTGAGAGGGGTCTCCTGCTCACTGAGCAGCCAGTTAACGGCTTAAATGTGGAGGGTGGAGAGGTTAGTCAGGATGAGCATGTAGGGAGTTGGGTTAGTGTAACTAGAGGGAGTGGTAGGGGCACCCAGAAAAGGAAGGCCAGCCCTGTGTTTAAGCACCCCAACATGTTTGCAAAGTTATGTGAAGATGTGCAGGTGGCAGACCCAGTGGTGGCAACTTTAGATGTTACTGCTACCCCTAACAGCCGGGAGAGCAGCACATCTAGTAGTGGTGGGGAGGGAAACGCAGGGAGGAAAAGACAATTGGTAGTCATAGGGGATTCTATCATCAGGAGGATGGATAGAATAGTTTGTCGCCCAGATCCCTTCACCTGAATGGTTTGCTGTCTCCCTGGTGCCAGGGTTTGGCATGTGGTGGACCGAGTGGACAAACTACTGGAAGGGGCTGGACAGGACCCAGCTGTCCTGGTCCATGTTGGAATTGATGACAATATCGATGGAAGATGGAGGATCCTTAAAAATTAGTTTAGGGAACTAGGTCTCAAGTTGAAGGAAAGGACCTCCAAGGCTATATTCTCTGGAATATTGCCTGTGCTATGTGCAACACAGGAAAGACAGAGGGAGCTTAGGCAGCTAAACACATGGCTTAAGTCCTGGTATAGAAGGGAAGGGTTTGGGTTCATAGAGCACTGGGCTGACTTTTCATTGGGGTACAACCTGTATGCCAGAGATGGTTTGCACCTAAATGAAACGGGGTCTGCTGTGCTAGGGGGAAGATTTGGGGGAATGGTGGCAGGATATTTAGACTAGGACAGAGGGGGGTAGGACAGTCAAATAAGGTGGCAGAAAGGTTAGTCAGGGGTCAGACACTAGTAGAGGGTGGTTTGGGGATAGTTGGGGGGAGGGTTTTGGAT
The DNA here is from genome assembly GCF_032062135.1 of Pyxicephalus adspersus. Taxonomy (NCBI): domain Eukaryota; kingdom Metazoa; phylum Chordata; class Amphibia; order Anura; family Pyxicephalidae; genus Pyxicephalus; species Pyxicephalus adspersus. Next base: position 71,618,345 of record NC_092865.1, on the reverse strand, counting down.
AATTGTAAGGAGCTTCCCATGTTACAAACAAACATTGGATTGTGCAGTACTAGTTGTACTGAAAAACAAAATGAATTGGCAAACGATGATAAAAGCAGCAATGGTTTAAAGAGC
>NC_092865.1:71614280-71617242 GCF_032062135.1 Pyxicephalus adspersus | reverse complement strand
GATAAAATGTGCAAAACTTCAAAATGAAAGACAGATTGCAAAGGAAAGTAAGACAAACCCTCAAAATTTTTAAATATAATAATAGCAAAAAGATCAAATCTGAGCATGTAGTCCCCTTAAAGGATGTCACTGTGTTGGTAACCGGGGATAAAGACAAGACAGATATACTAAACACTTGTTTTAGCTCTGTGTACACAAAGGAAAACGGCAGAGCTCAAGTCCAAATTCATAATACCAATGTCACTGCCTTATATTGATTCACAATGGCTCAGAGTTGATATGATATATGATTCAGAAACAGCTGGGAAAAATTAAGGTTGACAAAGCACCAGGACCTGATGGATTACATCCACGTGACCTTCAAGAGCTAAGCTCAGTTATTTCAAAGCCATTATTTCTGGTTGGCATAGGACCAATGTGGTTCCTATCTTCAAAAAGGGAGCAAAGTCATTACTAGGTAACTACAGACCTGTTAGTTTAATGTCGGTAGTTGGAACGGTCTTTTTATGAGGAAGTAAGTACACAGGTAGACAGTGGAATAGCAGTTGATATAGTGTACTTGGACATTGCTAAAGCATTTGACACTGTACCCCACAGACGGTTAATATGCAAGTTAAGTTAAGGTTTAGAAAAGTCAATCTGTAAATAGTTAGAGAATTGGCTTAAAGATCGCATCCAGAGAGTTGTAATTAATGAATCATACTCTGAATATTCTAAGGTTATTAGTGGTATAGTAGTATTTGCAGATGACACCAAACTATGTAATGGAAATAGGTCCATACAGGATGTCTATAATCTGCAAGAAGACCTGGATGTACTGTTTTATTGGGCAGCCAAGTGGCAAATGACATTTAATAAAGATAAATGTAAAATTATGCACTTGGGAGCTAACAATATGCATGCTTCATACTGTCTAGGGGGAATACATTTGGGGGAGTCAGAAATGGAAAAGGATCTGGGGGTTCTGATAGATTATAGACTTAATACCAGAATACAATAGCTGCAATATAAAGCTAGTAAAGTACTTTCTTGTAATAAAAGAGGAATAGACTGCAGAGATGGAGACATAATCCTGCCCCTGTACAAAGCATTGGTCACACCACATCTGGAATATGCAGTCCAGTTTTGGGCACCAGTTCACAGAAAGGACATTGTGGAATTGGAGAGAGTGCAGAGAAGGACAACTAAACTAATAAAAGGAATGGAGGAGCTCCGCTATGAGGAGAGATTAGCTGAACTGAATCTATTCTCCCATGAGAAGAGACATATAAGGGGGGATATGATCACCCTGTATAAATATATAAACAGTCCATATAGAGAACTCTCTTCCTCATTATTCACTAGAGTTGCTTTGGCATAGGTGCTCAGTGAGCTTGAGCTGTTTCCATCAGCGCATTAGGGAGGCAGCCATCTAGTCGTCTCTTGCTAAGTGGCTGTCATATTCCCTAGGACAATTGTAGTGGTGCCTTATGTATTTCTGACATGCAAATGTAATTGAAATTTATTTTATTAACGCAAATAGCAGAGATGTCCCAAATTCTGTTTCTGGGGGGACAACATAGAATCCTATTCTGTGGTGTCATCCTAATTTGTGTTGTCACCCTCATCCACAATATTGCCCTAATCTGTGTTATTACCCTAATCTGCATTGTCACCCTAATCTAAACTGTCACCAACATCCAAAATGTTATCCAAAACTGTGTTATCACCCTAATCTGTGGATCACATTGTCACCCTAACCCATGTTGTCACCCTCATCCATAAGGTTACCCTAATCTGCGTTGTCATCATATTCTGTGTTGTCACTCTTATCTCTGTAGTCATGCTGATTTGTGTTGTCACCCTTATCTCTGTAGTCATGCTGATTTGTGTTGTCACCCTCATCCAAAATGTTACTCTAATCTGTGTTGTCACCTTGATTTGTGTTGTCTCCCTATACTGCCTTGTCACCCTTTCCATTCCACATGCTCATCTGCCTTGTCTATTTCACTCCATTCCACATGCTCCATTCCAAGTGTTACTCACTTCTGTGGTGCCCGGTAACCCCAATAAAAAGGGGTCAGGGCAGTTTTTGGACAGTTTAGGGGGTTTAGAAACTTTAAACAAAAATAAAACTCAGACAGATCAGTATAACTTAGGTTTATGTCATCCATAAACCCAAATTTAATATATGAGTTTAGGTCTACTTTCATTGACCGCTCAATACATGAGGAAGAGGTGACTGTTCCTGTATTTAACTGGAAGTATTCTCTCACAACCGTTCAATATCACAGATGGAACAAGACGGGGATGCCCCTTGTCTTCGTTGTTATTTATTTTAACTTTGGAGCCCTTTTTGAGATATGTCCGCTCTAATGGGAATATAAAAGGAGTCCAAGTCGGCCATCCTGAACACAAGGTAGCAGCGTATGCTGACGACCTGTTATTTTATATCTCTTCCCCAGTCACGACCCTTCCTAATGTGCTAGCAGAACTTCGTACATATGCAGATTTATCAAATTATCGAATTCATCTCCATAAGTCAGAGGCTCTGAATGTTACCGTCCCGAGACAAACTCAATTGGTTCTAACACCGTCTTTCCCTTTTAGCTGGGCGTCTACTTCCATTAAGTACCTAGGTACACAGATACCTGCTGATTTGTCACGTATTGTGGATCTCCAGAAATGGCATCAAATGTCCTTTACATGGTTTGGGAGGTGTAATATAGTGAAGATGAACGTGATGCCTAGAGTGTTATATATGTTACAGGCACTCCCGGTCCATGTTCCTTTGCATAATATGAGTAAATTTAGGTTAGAGTTTATGAGGTTTATATGGTCTTCGGGCTCTCCTCGGATAGGAGGTAAAATGTTGAGATTTCCAAAGGCAAAAGAAGGTATGGCATTTCCAGACCCAATCTTTTATCAACAGGCAGTCTATCTGAATAGGTTGTTGGACTGGTGTACTAACAGTGGGTCTAAA
>NC_092865.1:71612068-71613458 GCF_032062135.1 Pyxicephalus adspersus | reverse complement strand
AAAAAAAGGCATACAAAAACTCTTTATTACAACATCTCTTGAATGCCGCAAAGGCATGCATTCCTGCAATGTAGAAGTGTGACAAACCGCCAACCCTTGGGCACTGGCTAAGGAGGGTGGCAGATGTTTACCATATGGAAGACATGATGACAGCTGGGACGGATCAGACCGATAAATTTATCCAGACCTGGTATTACTGGGTTTATTTTAGTACATCTGCAGAGTATAGTAGATTGGTCGGTGACTCTTTTCGTGAGGAGTAAGTTATTGTGTTTGATTGTGAAGACCGAACTGACACAATAAGTCATTGCATTATGTTAATGTGTTTGTGTATTTGTCTTGTGTATTCTCAGGACAAATTATTTAAAAAAAAAACAAAAAACGAAGTATTCTCTAAAAATATTCTGCAAATTATGCCCAACTTCAAGGAAAGATAATAAGGAATCGTTAATGGGCCACGTTCTAGAATGTGGCTTTGAGAGAAGTGACCTGCAAGTGATTACCAACAAGGTACTGATGGGATATAGACCCTGAGGAGCTCTGGGAGAAATGGCCATGGCGGCCATACATAGTCAATGCACAAGAATGTATCATGAAGGGTGAAATATTAGGTGAAATCCCGCGCTAGTGGATGCAATTCTCTCCATAGATTCACATGGCCTTAATCATGGTACAATGAAAAAATTCACAATTTGCAATAGGTACTTTATTTGAACAGGCAAATTTATAAAGTTTCGGATTAGGAGCAACATTTCTTTACCACAGCAAATTAAGGTGCCCTTGGTATGGTTGCTATCTTCCTAAAACGAGTCTTGAAGAAGAGCTTGGGAGCATAATATAGTGACGCCAGTATCCTGCAGAGAGCCCTGCAAAAGCAAACACCTGCCATCAGGGTAGACTAGTTGGTTGGTACATAAAAATGTTTTTTGCCAAGTAGTCACTGAAGCAGCCTACAACTGAGAAAACTTGGAGTGCATATACTTAGGGTGAGAAACAGCCAGAGGCCTGAGTAAGGACAGTGGAAGGTGGGACATTGCCCTTGTACCAGCAGCAAGGGAGTGCCATCCTCTATGGGAGGAACATGTATCAAACATCAGACTACACTGCATTGCTAACTAGAATAAAACAATTACATAACAAAACTACCATTTATGCATAAAATCAAACATCTAGGTAAGTCAAGAAAAAATATAGTCACATAACAGGTTGAGAAAACGCCAAATGGATGTGCAGTGTTCTCCCCAGACATTTTTTTGTAGTAGTGTAATATTGTGATCAATGTGGCTTACCAAATTACGCTTAGTTCACATTGGCAGTAAAAAATGCCCCACCTGAGTGACTACTTCTTGGCAACTGCTGGGCACCTGGGATTGGTAACCGGTGATAACTG
>NC_092865.1:71608976-71611527 GCF_032062135.1 Pyxicephalus adspersus | reverse complement strand
TGTCATTGGAAAATGTCTTTTACAATAATTTCTTAGGACAAGACTGAAAGATGCATGAACGAGAGGGGTACATACAACGGAGTTCTGTCTAGGGAGAGGGGAGAACGAGTGGAACCGCGCTGCGCTCTCTCCTGTTACTTGCATTGCGGATCCGCCAGGATAGATCCATGAATGACGTTGGATGACCGCTGTACACCCGATTCTTGTCCGATACTAGCCCTGATGTGATAATCGGATGAGAATCATCTGACCTGTACGTAGCCTAAGCTGTCCTCAGATTCAAGCACAGGTGGGGACAACACTGGGGCGTCAGCTCCTGGGCCGGACGCCATCTCGGAAACTGAGGCTGCACTGTGAGAGGAGCCTGCTGCCATAGATTGACAGGTATTGATTTATTAGGTATAAGCAAAAGCTCAGGTAGTGGTGCTATTAGCAGCGCAGTTTGCCTGGTGGTGTATGGAGCGAGCTCAACTCAAAACATATCATCCTTTGATGAGAAAGAAGCTTACGGTTTTCATAAATGAAAATTATTAGCTGGTGCCTGACAGGTTAATATAAACTTCTGGTGACTAAATGATATTTTCTGTTTACAGTATAGATTTTACAATAGTAGCTATAAAGGGTGAGAGGGGAGACAGCAGAAGTGGGAGTACTTATAAACTATTCAAGGATTAAGATTATTAATGAAGGCAGGGCCAGACTTCAATGACAGACTGCAAGAGAAGTGAAAAGAGATAAACTGAAGTGAAGGGGCAGGAATCACTGAGGAGCACTGTGTGAGGCCACAGGCTGCTTACAAAAGGAAGTGCTTTAAAACTTCTTAGCAGAATTTACATTAAAAAGCAGAAATATCAAATGGGATTGCTTCAAAAGTACATGATCCTCATCTGCTTGATTCCTATTGGGATACCTGGGGTTTCAGCAATGTCCAATCAGACTGACGACTTTAAACGCTTTGACGAGAAGCAACCCGACCTCGATGTGGCTACTTTGCGACAGAGACATTCCTCTGGTACCCGTCCTTATAGTCTGTCCTTGTCTCCCCTGGATTATCACTATTCTCCGAAACCAAAACATCTTCGTGTACCCCGTCTACTTCGGCTTCTGGGGTCTTCCTTTGACCCATTTTGGATGTCTGTGGAGAAACCAATACACAACGATACAAACCGCCATCTGTTGACATTTAGCCAGGACCTTTTTGAGGGTGCCAGTCGCTACAGAAAAAAGCTTACCCAGGAGGCACAGTACATTGACTTTGGTGCTCTCAGACTGCCAGAAGAACTATCTCAAAACAGCAGCCAGGTCTTGCTGAATGAATTGCGTCGCTGGCTAGTACAGAAAGCAAGATGCCAGCTAATGTCAACATGGGTGGATTTGGGCCCTGTGTTCTGGCCTCGGTGGGTGCGACACACTAATTGCGATGAAAGCAACACAGCATGCTCCTGGCCTCCTGGAATGTCTTGTCGGCAGGCTCAGCTCACTCAAATAAAGTTATTAGCTTGGCACTGCTGGATGCAAGATGCTGGCAAAGGCTGGACATCTCAGAACTGTATGTGGAGGCAGGTACCTTATCCAGTAGTGGCTGCCTGTAAGTGCACATGCAGATGAAGATACATTGCTAAAATTAGTTATTATTACATTCACAATATTTCCATTATTTTTACCAATGCAATTATACCTTTCTACACATCACAACAAAATATAAAGCCTGTTTCAAGACCTTTTATGTCTATCTTTCTTATTTCACACCAGTCATATTTGCTGTAGAAAACTAGATTGCATTTATTCCATAGCATGGTACATATAATTTTTATTTTATATTGTATTAGCTTTTTGGTAGGTAACATTTAGTTGAGAAGGAAATCTGTGATGTGGGTTAATTTGATGACTAAGAACACAAAACAAGTCTGAGACAGCATGTCTAGGATAAGAGTGAAGGTCACAGGGTAACCCAAACACAGCCTGACATTAGTTATGTAACTGAATAGAGCAAAATGTATTCAGGAGAAAACAATATAAAGAAAGCTGTGTGTATTGGACAGTTGTATTTTGAATTTTATATATGTACTGTACCAAAATAGTCTTCTGAATTCACAGAATGTGCAGTACATAGAAAATGTATAATATATATAATATAATATTTATTTCCCATGCACTATGGAGTTTAAATAGATTTTAGGCATAGAAAAGAAGACATACCAAAAATAAGAATAAGAAATGCATTTATTTACTTTATTGAGGACAGCTAAAGACAAGTAAAAAACTCAAAATCATAAAATTAGCCTTTTCACGTATATGGGAGGATCAAGTAATATATAATTTAAATCTTTGTAAGACTATGTATTGAATTTACTTAATGCACAAAGAAAATTGATCCAATCCAATTGATTGCTATATGGTAATATCTTATAACCATTGATGTACTGGAGGAAACAAAAATATCAAAAAACAATTTTAAGCGATTTGTACAAGTAGAATAACACACCAAGCATTCATTCACACATATATCATAGTTTAAAATGCAAACTTTTTTTTTTTTTTACAAAAACAT
>NC_092865.1:71596743-71607081 GCF_032062135.1 Pyxicephalus adspersus | reverse complement strand
CCCTGTGAGCCCAGAACAATATAGATATATAATTATATCTATATAAATATTTCCCAATGCCTCCATCTAACATTATGAGCGTGCCTTCAGTTCAGTATGAGGGACTGACCACTGCTACAGAAGAGAGAAGAAGAACCTGGAGAAGAAGAACCTGCGACATCTCCAGACCAACTAACTAAATATTTAAAAATAGGGTTTGGTGGTGGAGGGATATCAAGTAGATTAAAAAATAGGTTTCCTATTAAATACACACCTTGACTAGTACAGAAAATAACTGGTTTGCCTGCCAAAAAAGGTAAGTACTATAAAGTATTTGGGGTATAGGTGCGCTCTAAAATTAAAGATAATGCATTCTATTTTTCCTAACAAACCATTTCGCTAGTAAAGATTTTATGTTGAGATTAAAATACATATTTGGAAGAATTATTGTTTGTGTATTATGTAAAATATGATCATTTTGACTCTACTGTGCCTTGTTCATTTCCACCATGAACTTCACACACTGCAAACCACAGTGAACAAATAGGGGCCCATGAAGAATCAAGCCCAACTCCCCCCCCCCAGCCCACTAGAAATTACTGGTATTTAATCCAAAATTCTTCTAAAAAAAGCTATGTTTGATATGAAGTGGCTCACACGTGCAAACTAGTGTTCCACAAACAACACTATACCTTTTTGCTCTCTCACAGAGCCCTGATTTATGAAAGCTCTCCAAGGCTGGAGAGAATACACTTTCAGAAGTGAAGCTGGGTGATCCAGCAAACCTGTAATGGATCTAGTCCAGGATTCAAACCATTTGCTAGCCAATGATTTTCAAAAATCCATTCCATGTTTCTTAGATCACCCAGCTTCACTTCTGAAAGTGTATTCTCTCTAGCCTTGGAGAGCTCTCATAAATCAGGGCCAATGTTTTTTGCCACCTCACTCATGCTACCAAACAACTTGTTCACCCAAGGTTTATGTAATGCTATCCATTTACTTCTTCAGGCAACCCAACAAAACACATTTGATATTGTTAGTTACCTTTGATAAAGTAGTTACCTACCAATCGTTAGTAAGAAACAATGTATGTATGTAAGTAATGTATGTAAGTATGTAAGTGGGACTTTTAAGGCAGTCTAGACAAGAACCATAACTATATAAAAAGACAAAACTTTGGATAGCAAAATATAAAAGTATTCACATTGATCAAAACATGTTAAAAAGTCCATAATACGTCTATATAAACACAGTGGTAGGTATATTAGCAGACTCAAAATAAAAACATAGTGCTAAATGTGCTGGTAGAACCTAGGTAAGTATCGCTGTTTAAGATACTGTGACAATCCAAAGCGTTTCACAGATTTAATCTGCTTCCTCAGGGATTTACAGGTACAGATCATCAAAAATATGAATGTACACCAAGTATCAACAAATAGGTGCAACATAATCTGGTGTAGGACATAGCGCAAGTGGTGGAGGAAAAACCGCGGCACAGAAGGGCCTCAGTCCAAGAGGAACTTTATTTTCTGGCATTTGCTGGTTTTTCCGTTACTCCATAGTGGGTCTGAAAGTTCATTCTAAACTGCAGAAGACCATGATATACCTTTTTTTTTTATTATTATTATTTTTGGAGTATATTTGGCTGTTCCTCTTGGACTGAGCCCCCTATGTGTTGTGGTTTTTCCACCACTTGTGCTGTGTCCTACGCCAGGTTAAGTTGCACCTATTTGTTAATACTTGGTGCGCTTTCATATTTTTGATGATCTGTACATGTAAATCACCGAGGAAGCCAATTAAATCTGCAAAACGTGACGGATTGTCACAATATCTTAAGCAACTATACTTACCTAGGTTCTACTAGCACTATCTATGTGAATACTTTTATATTTTGCTGTTATAAAGTTTTGTCTTTTTATATAGTTAACTGTCCTTGTCCAGACTGCCTTAAAAGTCCCACTTAACATACATTGTTTCTTACTACTTTAAATTGGGATGTTGGCAGCTTAATATAATTATATGAGATTTAACAACTGTCTTTGTAACCTAACAAACTTTGTTCGTCTCATGCATATCTGTTCACCTGATGACAATTTACCTAATCCTCTCTAATCTGCAGGTAAACTAAAATGTTTGATCATATTCCTGGCCCCGTTCTCTAAAAGAGCAGTAAGGCAGCACCAGGCATTTCTTTGTGCACAATGCTTTTAAATATCAGCATGTTTCTTGTTGGTACTTGTAAATGAAAAATATCTAATAATCCTGGTATTCTGCTGCCAGTTTGAAGAAGAAATATTGGATGTCATGCCTGAAATGCCTTCACAAAGTATATAACCTATAACAGTTCGCTGAGTCTGTGACTGGAAAGAAGCACATGTGTTTGCAGATCGCATAATGATGACCTCAGAAAATCCTTTAAGGAAAATAAAACATACACCTGCTAATCCGTACCTCTTTCTAGCATATCATCCGCCATTGCTGCAGCTAGTCTGGCATCTCCAAGCATTACAGGACAAATTGGATGATTGTTTCCAGAAATAGTGAAACCGGCAGCTGTCATCTTGTTGCGAAACCTATAACATAACACATTTAGATGGCTGTAAAGTTTTAAAACCTCTTTGCTATTGAAAAAAACAGATTTAATATACATGTAGGCAGGGACACATTTCATTAGTACTTAGACCCTAATGGCTACCAGTATTTCTTGCCTCCAATCCTGCAATACTAAAGGCACATTTATACAGGAAAGTGAATACTGGTATCCTCTCATTATCTTTTGCTGTGCACACAGCTTCAATCATAAAGAAGTCTTTTTTTTTTTCTCTCGCATAGAACACGTTAATCACATCTCTAACACAACTCTAATTGAGTTCTATCAGTCTTTGCCACCTTCACAGTCCTGCAGCTGGTGCTGGAAATCTGCACGTTGTGGTGATATATAAATGTGCATTTTACTTTTTGTAAGCAGCTGCATTAAAACTATGTATGTTGTGACAGTGTGCCCCACGGCTTGGTTGGGAACGTCTTTTGGCTATTAAGGGCTCCAGGACCTGGCTTTCCATCAAAGCCATGTGTCTGGCAAAAAACTTGCCTTAGCCTGCCATGGGACACCCTGTCACAATGTATATAAATTACTTTGATCACTGCCAGTATTTAATTCGGCACCTTCCGAGACCCTGGAATTCCTCTGAATTTATTGGAGTTAGTAGTAGAGCATTGATCTGGCACTCTCTGGCTTCTGCGATGAAGATGGATGTGGATCCAAATACAAATCTGCATATTACATTCTGACTTTGTTTGCCTCATTAATCTGGAGTAGAGATTGAGTATTTTATCATCATATGCACACCTCCTAAAGAAGAATTTTTTGGAGGTGATTGCGACTACAACACATAAAGATTGTTCTGTTGATTGATCTATTGGAGGAACCTTAATGGCTATTCTACAACAAATTAATTTTATTTGTCTAGATTTTTAATAATTAAAAATAAAATTATATGATTAAAATATCAAGAATTGGTTTATTTCACTTAATTTGTATTCATTCTACAATATACACCTCTGCCATCAGTTTTCTGGTTCATTAGACACCTCCCTACTCACTGGACATAAAAATCAATGCGGTCAATGCCGATTTATTGTCCACAGACTAAACTGGTGAAAGAGAGAAACCATCATTTGCTAAAAAAAAAAAAAAGGACATTTATTAATAGTGTATGTCTTTACCGAGCGGTTTTAGCAGTCATTGACTGGGCAATTGCATTGCTTTCCATCAATAGGTCGAGTGCTTTGGAGGCACTGCCAACCACAGCTGGAGGAAGTGTATTGGAGAAAAGATATGGTCGGGAGCGTTGCCGCAGTAGGTCAATCAGGGGCTTTGGGCCGGTTGTGTACCCACCTAAGGAGAAATGGGACAATTAGCCAGTGGAAAAAAAAAGTGAATTTGAACCTAAGAATAAACATTAAAAAATCTTGCAGCTTATCAGTGATTAAGCTTAACTTAAAAAGGAAGGGTAAATTAGCTTTTGAAAAGCATATTCATTTTATTTTTACCTGGTAATTCTGCAACTAACACACTGCTTGTCTTGGGGTAACAATTCTTACACACTGCACTTTATCTATGGAGCAAGATTCTCTCACTTATTCTGTTCACTTATAATTTAGGTGCTGAACAGCATGGTGTGTTCATCATCTTTCATCCAAAGTTTGCTGTGGAGATTTAGTGCTTCTGTGTTTGTTAAAGTCTTTGAAAATGTGTGCTATATGTTAGGTTTTACATCTTTATATAACTTCCGACGAGTCCTAGTTGAGCAAAAATAAAATAAAGCTGACGTTTGCCATACCTTTACACATTGGTTTTTCTTACTTGAAAATAACACCTAGTACCTAGACCTACAAAATGTTTGTGCTAATTCCTAATAATCCTTGCAACAAGCTGTCTCAATATGATCTCAAACTCAATGTAGTAGGAAAATCTTAGAGTGGAGTTTGACTGCCTCTTAAGGGGTACGGAGGACAGGCATAAGCAGAGACGGTTCTATTGGGTCCAGTTCCGAGACTCATCGGACTATTTACTTGCCCTTCATTATAAAGGAAGGATCCGTGTGGGCCTTCCTATCCCACTGCAGTACAGACAGGGTTTTCAGACTGGCCTGACATATGTCTGGGGCGGTCAGGAAGAAGGTTTGCCTTATTCTGGAAGTAAGGCGTAAGCCTGGAACAGGAAGCACAAGATCTTCCTGTTTTTGGATGACAAATTAATACTGAAAACATTTGTTACCTGTGAGTACCAGGCGCCCACCTGGTGTGCCTGCTTGTGACAGTAGAGTAAAAGGAACCTGTCTATAGGTGGATGGATTGCATAACATAGGGCAGAAAACATTAGCTCCACTCAGTCAATGGTTCACTAGAGCTATACCATTTACCGAATGCAAACATAGATTGCATTAGAGGCAGACAAAGGATGGAGGTCCCATCAGCAATATTTAACAAATATCATGTCACACGTGAGGCTGTGATGTGTATAAACATCTTAGCGTGACATCAAGGTGCAGAAACTAGATAGGGCAAAATGCATAGTACATAAATCAAAAATACTGGCTCCAGTAAACCAAAAAGGAGCAAATCCAGGAGGGTATCCTGTGTATGAGAATGTTCAGGGAGGGAGACTGGTGATGGAGTAAGAATAGACAAAGCCACGCCATCCTGTGTTCCAAGCCTGTTCAAAGCCCGCTTACATGGAAGTGAAAACACTAACAACAGCAACAGCTTAGAATAAAGGTAGGAGACACACTAGGCACAACAGGGTCCTAGCAGAAAAGTCAGACTATCAAGAGATTAGGGCTTGTTGAGATACCCGCAGGAGAACAGGGATATGACAAACCAAGCCTCCTGCTGTGTACACAGATTACAAGTCTGGCAAATACAAAGTAGAATGAGAAAAAATAGCTAGACTTTCACATGTACCCCACATGAAGAGGAATCAAATGGCTCATTTTAGTGATGAATCATGAAAAAAATTGTAACTTTTGCACCCCCCCCAAGATGGGTTCTAATAAAAGAAGAAGCCACGGTTCCATGAGTCCCATCCTGGGACAGAAGAAGATGAACTGTTTTGATGCGGCAGCTATCATGGTATCCTGGCCTGATTCTGAGCATGTACTGTCAAATTTCCTGGACCCTATTTACCGTCTGAGATAAGCGAACTTTAAAAATAATATGTTAAGTATGATTATGTTTGTAAAGTAAGTATCAGTATTTGATATACAGCAGCAGTCAGACAAGGAAGCAGAACATGAAGCCAATCAGTTGTGCTGCAGTTCTCATGTGTCAACATAGAACATGGTAATAGGAGGAATGATCAACAGAAAGAGGATCTCATCCATCTTCTGCCTTTCATTTTGCTCAGTCACAGGTTAGAATAAGGGACAACACCTGTAAGTGTTGCCTAACTACATAATTTAAAAACAAGTTTAATTCCCCTTTACAGGTTAACATTCCTTATACAATTATTGCTGCTGTCTGATGCTAAAGTACAAGCAGAAAGGTGAACCAAACCACTATTCCTTGTTTTCAGTGTCTACTTATCATTTATAAGAATACCTTCCTGTATAAAAATACAAAAGCCTCCAGTGGCTTCCTTAAAGCTGACCTAAACTAAAAAATTTTTTTATCCTACATAAAGGGATAGACAACCATTTTATATCAGGTAAAAATTGCCTTTTTTGGGGGGGGAGGGGGGGGAGTTAGAACCCTTTTTTAACAAAAAAGAGGGGGTAAAGCTGCTAAGCTACCAAGGGTGCTACCCAACAACCGTAATGAGAGCACTAACTGACATCTACACTGACAACTGGCATAGCTGTTCCCATTAGCTGCCAGTTGTTTGGAATTGATTTGTTACATATCTATCGAACAAAGAATGAGCATTCCCATAATAATCTTAATAAAAGACTAGTGATGCAGCACATTATGTGTCTGATTACTTTCTATTAAAAAATGAGCAGTTCCTAGATATAGATGTTTACATTATTACCATTAACATAGCCTGTTTTTGCATTTTCCTATAAAAACATAAACTCCTAACATGCCTGATAGCAGACTCGATATAATTAGGTGACATCCTCTTTTCTGAAAGGCCCTGCTCAGTAAAGTTCTTACTTTGGTTTCAGTTGGCTATAGGAATCCCTAATTTTTAGGAATAAGGACAAATATTACGTTAATGAAAATAGTCAATAATACCAGGCCTGCATAATCAGATATGATGGCTCACTTTTCATCCATATGGGAAACCGAAATCATTTATATTTATTAATTTATTTTTATACCCTGAGAGAATGAGCAACAATTCTCACTGTATATACAACATATAGTGGCAATTCTTGTTCCTATTATAACTACAGTTTACTGCTCACTCCAATATTCAGTGAGCTGTAGATCAATAATAATTTCCCAGGCTTCCTGAGCAATGTGTGATATAGATGGCTCACGTTCTTCAAACTTACCTGCAGCACCACCCAATGCCTTGCCAAGCGTAGAATTAACAATAGTGACTTGGTCCATGACCCCAAGAAGCTCATCTGTGCCCCTGTCAAAAGAGATGATAATACTGGATGACAAATGTAAAAATATTTAATCTAAATACAAACAGTTACCATCAGAAAGCTGTGGTATATACAAATTTAAACAAGAATCTATTAGTATTAGAGGAAGACTATTTGTTTTATGCACCAAAACTTGTAGAACTTTTTGTAAATGGAATGGCCATCCATATACAGTATTTAGAGTATGGATACTCATGAAAAAGAATGCTGTAAAAACATTGAAGTTTGCCTTATCTGGTCCCCCTTCCCAACCATTTTCCATCAACATGCTAATTTTTAATTGTCTGTTTACTGAAATTTGATTTCTTTTATGATTTTCCAGGGTTGGCAAACCTCCCTTTCAAAGGGAAAATATACTTAATACTTGTAATCCTACTGTCCACCTCTGCCCCAGATACATTCCTTCCTTGCTACACTAACTTTTAATTTGTCTGATTTTATTTTGTACCTTATTTTATAACCTGGAGACATTGCTACTAAATCTTTGTGATTATGATGAAATGCACGTAGATCATGGCTGATAGAAGATAGCCAGAAAATGCTGTACAGAGCTTCATAAAACAGGAAGCTGTGGTAACACCCATACCTGATTGATGAGGTTGATGAGGATACCTTTTCATCAGTGAAGCTGGGTGATCCAGCAAACCTGGAATGGATCTGGTCTAGGATACACAGCTAATAGCAAATGACTTTCCAGGTTTGCAGGATTACCTAGCTTCACTTATGAAAGTGAATCCTCTCCATCCTTTGAGAGCTTTAATAAATCAGGCCCTATGTCTCTGCAACGTAAATAACGAAAATGCACTGAATGAAAACGGAAGGACAGATCAATAAGGCTTTAGTGGAAAGGGCTAGATGTCTTCCAGTCTGGAAATGAGGCAGACTTTATCTGACATGCAGCAATAAATGCATGCTGTGAGAAACTTACAGTGTGCACTAAAATCATAGTGAGAAATTTTTAGGCTGAGGTTATAAATCAATTGCAACTAACTTTACATTATATCTATCAAAAGCTGTGGAGTTTATCAGTACTATGTAACTGTATATATTGCTATATTGTATCATTTAGTATGTGCCCTTATTTAAATGACCACAACTATTTCAACTAGCTCTATTCCATATAATATGAAAAAAAAAAAAAACAGAAATTTAAAACTAAACTTAAAACACCTAAAACAACAAAAGATGTGCCTACACATACCGCATCTGTAGCGGCTTTCAATGACCTTTCTATACCAAATGCTAAGCTATTCTGTAAAGGCAAAACACTTCCCTCTCACTTTCCTATAATCCCAAGTCTACCATTGACTGGGCAATAGGAATCTATTAAATGTGGAGGAGAGTGAGAAGGCTTTGTCACTTCCAGGAAATGTTATTTGCCCTTGCAGAATGACCTGGATAGCATGTGTATGTGGGGCAATAAAAGATGCTTTAAGAAGTAAATGTTCCCTCAAACATTTATTTTTAGTTTAAAGTGAAAATCCAGGTAGAAGTGAATGCAGTTAATGATAACAATGTCCCAAAATTTCTTACCTTCCATTTGGTCCCATAAAACCAGTGGCATGACATTCATCTATAAACACCAGAGCATTATAGTGTTTTGCCAGATTACAAATCTCACGTAGAGGAGCAATATCTCCATCCATAGAGAAGACGCCATCAGTAGCTATAAGACGAAGACGGTGTTTCTGTACAAAGGTAAACATTACAATCCTTTAACCACAACAATATAACTTGTCATTACAAAAGACCGATCTTTTAAAACAAGCATTATTCACCAAATGACAAGACATAATCAGAACTAGTTAATTGTCCATGCAACTTGATTTATAGTTAACAGATGAAATGTCTTCCTCTTTGTTTTCTTGTATTTGATGTATGCCTATTAGAAAACCTAAAGCCTAGGGTTTGCCAAGCTATGTACCATTGTTAATAAAGCATTAAGTTAAAGACCACCTTCATTTTATACCACCATTCCACCATTGCTGCTCTGTAAGATACAAGCAGAATAACAGAAAGTGCCATTGTGCATTCCAAAAGTATGAACACACTTTATTCACATATTTACACAGGCAAACATTATAATAAATTTATACTTCAATTTAAACAGGGCCAACAGATAAAGGTGATGTCCATGAATAAAGCCCAAAAAAATCAATAGTTTTACGGTGTACTATGGATAAAATAGGTACATCTAAAATGAAATTTATGACTACTTTTTTAGTTCTTTATGAGTTTCCCTATCCTGGACTACCTGTTATAATTTCTCTACCTCTCAAATCAGGGCTGTGACTAGGTCAGGCTATAACCTCCCATTTCTTCTTTTTGAGTCATTCCTTGAGAATAGCTAGTGAGCCTCAGATCAGTATTGTGTTGAAAGATCTGCCAGTTCATTTTCAAATATTAGACTGATGGCTTCACATTTTATCCGCACACTTATATATAATACAGATTTTATAGAAGACTTAACTACAGGTTGCTTTGGCCCTGAATCAGCACAAAATCCCCAAACCCAGCACAATTTTCCTAAAGGCTATATTTTCCATGGAGATTTGGAGTCTTGCTATAATGTTTCTGGACAGCAAATATTTTTTTCATGCATACCTATCATGCAGTTTTTTATTGGTGCTAAACTTTCCTATTATAAATAATTGTACGTCAACACCAACTGTCCCCACAATAAAATTTTGAGCTGTCTTTTAGCGGTCCTGGACAGATTAGACCTTAAATCTATGCAACTTGTTTACTTTCCTTACAGTAAAATTATAGCATTTTAATCTTCTTAATCCTATTCATTTTTAAATTTCTTGCAAAACTTATAGGCATCCAATCTTCCATCTGAGGGCCTTAAAAAAGTCCAGGAAAGAGGAATAAATAAAGCAGGTTGCACCAGACTAAGAAGGCACCTAACTAATGGCCATATCCATATTGACTGTTAATGCTCAGGTAGAAAAAGTATGTGTCTGACCAGGCTTGGTAAATTACAAAGAAACACCGGGCAGCGTGGTAACACTCCAATGTTTATTAGGTTGCATAGTTCTATTTAGAAAATTCATACCTTATATTAGTGAAGAGAGAAGGTAAAACTACCGGTATGACAATGAAAGATGTTAATACAATTTTCCACTCTGTTGTTGTGCAGAAAAATAATAGTTGTAAATTATATGTACAATGGCACTGGCACACCAAACTAACCTTAGGGCAATACCTAGAAAGAGAAAGGGCACAGCTAGTGCTCAGACTCCTGTTGGCGTACCAA
>NC_092865.1:71583348-71594708 GCF_032062135.1 Pyxicephalus adspersus | reverse complement strand
CCTGTTGAAGCAAATTGTACCAGGGTTTTTTTTGCCTTCCTCTGGACCAACTATGTCTTATGGGGTTTTATATCTGGGATATGTTTATTTCCCTAGTGGTGGAACTCCATGGACTCTATGGTGTTTTTTCAACCTAACCTACTATGTAACTGCCCAGTATATGTATTGGTGTCACTGCATAAAATCTTATGCTTATACTTAAATGGTATATGGTGGCTTCTTGATAAGCACTCCAAACCGTCACTGAACCTATCCAGTGTGCAAATTAAGTTACTGTATGGACAGGATAAATGCTTTAAATTAAGGTGTTTGTGCTCGGTCTTAAAAATCAGTGCAACAGATTTGCATTTGCATCGGCAGATATACAAATACATTTTCCCAAGTGTTGGAAGCGCTTGATTTTTAAATGTAAAAAAGAACAACTTACTAATATCACTGTTAGAAATTTGCTGTGCTACATTTTTCTATAAGGAATGAAAGTTTGTTTTTTTATTCACAATTGTGCCAGGGTATAACAAAGATGGTCAAATCAAGAAAAGCATTTTCACATTGTTTAACCATTTTGTTTGAACCTTCTTCACAGCGAAAGCATACTTTCTTTTTCCTTTACATATTTTTTCTCTTTACCTGTCAAGTCAACATGATTGAACCTCTTAAAGGCAGGCAGGGGTTACTGAAAAAAACAAATTACTATACCCAATTTAAAATTTTTTACACAAAAAAAGTAGTTTTTTAGAGTGACCCCAACACCAATATTGTACATTTTCCAATACAGCATAAAATCCTGAGGGAATCATGACTCTACACAAAAGTACTGTACATGCTTTTGCAAATTACTTTTTAGTGTTATATGTGAGTGCACAGCAATTAGTGGTCATTAAGAATTCTGATACACCTTTTGGTACAGGAAACCCTCAAATATTTAGTATCAGTAAGGATAAGCCCCTGCTTAGATTTTGCTCCTGTAGGACCTGATGGTTTGGAAGACTCCAAACCTAAGGACCAGTATTGTCTATAATTAGATTACCTTCATAATAGAAACCTGATTACATTTTGTTTGTAAGTAAAAGAAACTGCACCTGTGCTTCTTTCAGCTTGGCCTCCAGATCATCCAGGTCCATGTGTTTGTATCGGTACTTGTTAGCCTTGCAGAGCCGGATACCATCAATGATGGAAGCGTGGTTCAGTTCATCTGAGAGCACAGCATCTTCTGGAGTCAGCATTGCCTGAAGGAATATGTGATTAAAAAGTGACCTGCAAGTTGCAAACCTGATCAAAGCAGACGTACATAACAGCTGCAACACAGTATGTAATGTAGTATAGACAAGGATTATAACATTTAAAATTTTGAATAGAAAAAAAAAAAAAGTATGTATAGATAACACTTAAGCTGCATACACACGTACAATTATTGTCGTTGGAAAAGATCTTTCACGATCCTTTCCAACGACTATTATTGCACGATGCATGCATGAGTGCTGTACAGCTCCGTTCTGCTCTATGCAGAGGGGAGGGGGAGAACGACGGAGCGGCACCCTGCTGCCTGCTCTCTCCCTTTCCTTGCATAAGGATCGTTCACCGTCCATCGTCCGTGGATCCGCCAGGACAGTCGTTCGGACGATGGGTGCTGTACACACGCTAGATTCTCGTTCGATATCGGCCCCGAGCTGATTATCGGTGAAGAACCATTGGACGTGTGTACACAGCATTACACTGTTAAAAGTTTTTTTGTTTTTTCTTTGCAAACATGGCAAAATGCACATTTTTATTTTTTATATATTTTCTGAAAATAGAGCCAGTAAAATAAAAAAGTGGTAAAGGAAATTTTTATAAAACATTACCATTTAGCACATCCAAATTTTAAGTAACAAATACACTTAATTATAGTGCAAACAAACACAATATAATCACCATTTTTTTAAATATTGAATTTAATATATTATTGATCAGGCTATGCGAAGTAGATAAATACTAAACATGCCCAGCCACAAAACTGCCCTTCCTATGAAACAACCAAAACATATGGTAAGCAAAATTATATATAGACAATGCTTTAAAAGCCTTTACAGGTCAGAGTTAACAAAGAGGTCAGTCTTTAAACTTTTTGTTCTCACTGTTCTTACGTGTACCAAACATTCTAGGAGTTATTGGTTTGTAAATGTGTGCATCCAACAGGTTTACAATTATATGTACATTTTCACTGAGCTTTTAATATTTTTGAGGGTGTGTTATTTTATTTCTTTGAAATTAATAAACTGTAATTTTTATAAACTTTCCAATCATGCACTAAAGGCCTCCAGATCGATCCATTTAGACTAGACTGGGCCCCAAATGGGCCTAAAAGTCATAGTACCCCAAGATGACCATGTTGCAGGAGACCACCATCTCAATTTTATGCAGTAAGCCATGAAAACAAGCCAACAACTGGCTAAGGAAATATCCAAATATTATCTGTACCAATGTCCTCAGGCTACAGAAAGAGAACCTCTCCACTATGGTGGGCAACCACTCCTGCTATTCAGGCAGTAATCAAGCATATTATATACCATAATAATAATACATTTAAACAAACGCCCAGCCTCCACAGCGACAAGGAGTTTGGTATATGCCAGTGAAGCTGCCACTGTAAATGACTACATCCCTGGCAACAAAAGGGTATGAAAATATAATATAGGAAATCTTAAAGCCCAATTTGACCATTTTAATGTGTTCTGCAATATAGTCAGGCTGCATATACTTTATATAGGCACACACCTTTTTTTATTTCTAAAACAAGTAAAGTAGACAACAACCAAATGCAGTTTCAGATAAAGAAAACAAAAGACTCACCTCAAATATACCAGCATTGGCATCAAAACAGCTAATATATAGGATGGCATCTTCTCTATTATGGAACTGTGCAATCTTCTCTTCAAGTCTCTTGTGTATATTCTAAAAGGGGATAGAAAACCAAACTCGTCAGGATCTTTATGTTTAGTGATTTAATATGCAGTCTTGTCTAGAGGTAACACATCCTAGCCTGTTCAAAAAATTAAATTTATTACATGAGATTGCAACTATATTAGCTACATAATATGATAGAAGGTTATTACCTTTAGACATCACCAAAAAGTGAGAGCCTTAAAATAACACATTTCTTAACAAAACTTAATTTTTCACATAAAAAGGAACATACATATAATATAACCTTCTGATTGTTAGACATAGTTACCTGTGTTCCACATATGAACCTTACAGAGCTTAACCCAGCTCCAAATTCTTCCAGGGCTTTATGTGCTTCACGAATAACATCAGGGTGGCTGGAAAGGCCAAGGTAATTATTGGCACAAAAATTTAAAATGCCTAAAAAAAATAAAAAATGAAAAATTAGTAAAAATAATGGTTTGACACCAACAAAGAAAATATTTCATACATAAATAATATAAATGTTATAGAAACATTGGATAACAGAGGCAGGCTGTAACTCCATGTTAGTATCACTGTCTGTTGGGACACCTAACATCAAGGTTTAGGTTTATATTTAAGTGTGCATTTTTTCTATGGGGGCTGTAAAAGTGAACTTAAAAAGGATCCAGTCACTGGAGTTTAGCTTTAAGCATTGTAGTTAAAAACAGAAAATTGTTTTTTTGCCTTTTGTAATAAAACAAATATAGAATGTTCTCTTTTTTTGGCTTATATATATGGGAACACCTTGCAAAATCAGGGAGGGTTGAGGAATACAGGCAACTTTATTTCTAGCTTAAACATCAGCTGATAATGCCTGGATTATTGATTTGCCAAATTCTACAGAAGGCACATCAATTCAGTAATGGGGAATAAAGGCATTTATGGAGGCTCATGTTGCCACCTTACAAATGACTTTAGCAGGAAGCTGCCTATGATGTTGCGACAGACACCTAGGACTTTGAGAAGCATTTACATCCCTTTGATGGTATGGTTCTAGTAATTGCCTGTTGACTGCTCCTCCATCTGTGAGAAACTATGAATAGTGAATAGAAACTATGAATTAACCACACCTTCAGGAGTTGCAAATGGAGGAAGGACTTTTTATTGATTTACAAGTCACTGGTAGAAATGCAGACACTTTGGCATTGCATTGTCCAGAAAAGAAATGTCAAGTAGGGTTCAGAACAACCAAACTTTTAAATTTCTAAAGCCAATGCAACAAGAATAACCATCCTAAAGAGGAACTAAACTGAAAGAGCCTTAAACAAAAAAAAATACACCTTCAATCCCTCAGAGCAGTCCATCGGGTCCTGCGTCGTCCCGGTATTCATCTCCAAGCCAGGCGGCGCCATCTTCTCTTCTTTCTGGTACTTCTTTCTACGTCACTACTTTTTTTTACAGGGAGGCTTTGCGCTCCCTGTAAAAAAAAAAAGGGTTGTCTACCTTTTATGTAAAGTGAAATTTCTGAGTCTTGGCACCCTTTAAGGGTAAGGTTTTACAGGGAAACAATAATGGCGTCATTTTTTTTTCAGGATTTGCAGCATTACAGGCAAGTAGATAAAACTTAGAGAAAGATTTCTTCCTTGGAGACTTCAACATTATGCACACCTTGAAACATATAACAAGAGGAAGAGACGCCCATTTTATGTTTGCATAAGTTAGCAGAAACAGCTAAGACATGAACTTTTAGGGAACTTGACATCAAACTTGTCACAAGGCCAGCCTGATGGAATTCCAGGATATGTGCCAGACTCCAGGGGATTCTTTTCCAAGACCTTGTGAATGAAAACTCTATAAACTTTTCTCAAATCTTGTAGTAAACATTATATGTTGAAGCCCTTCTTGCTCTCATGGGAGTGGATACCATTTCTTGTGAGTGCCCCAGGTTTGACAGCCTTTACCTTTCAACTTCTATGTCATGAGGTGGAGTCATTTTGGGGATGGATGAAGCATTGGGCCTGAGACAGAAGGGTCAAAATTAAAGGAAGGTCTACCAGTTTCTCCACAGACACACTCATTGGAAGAGTAAACCATGGCCCCCCTCGACCAAAGCTGAGCAGAGTTGGCAATCACACAAACGGTACGGGTCCTCAGCTTTACCAGACAGGACCGGAAAAAAAAAGCATACCATGCTTGAGTTCAAGTTGTGATAGAGAAAGTCTAACTCCAATGGAGCTCCAAATGGCTAAGGAATTAGGACAATTTGTAATGGTGTCTTCGTCTGTTAGTCTCGGTTTTCTGAAGTCTGTCTTAGAAAGGATTCATCATCAAAGGTATCTTCATCCCTTTCACTAGTAGCTGCACTGAAACAAATCCGGCAGACCAATTTTTAGGTGATCAGGCAGCACCACAAACCCCGGACTGACTCCTATAGTATCCTATTGTGATGTGATGAGAACTCATAGTGATATAATCTAAAACAGCAGAACATGAAGCCAGCCTGCCAGGAAATGGTGCCAATTTAAATGGCATGGTCTCTTTGTAAAGGGATTTCATCAGGAGTTCCTGACCTGTAGGCGTGCAGAGAAAGTGCACAAACAACATCAGGGTGGCTGGAAAAGCCAAGGTAATTATTGGCACAAAAATGTAAAATGAGTAAAAATAATGGTTTAACACCAACAAAGTAAATATTTCATACAATAGCTAATATAAATGTTTTAGAAACATTGGATAACAGAGGCAGGCTGTAGTACTGTACTTAAAGAAACAGAATGCTGGCATCACGGTTTGCTGGACACCTAACGTCAAGGTTTAGGTTAATATTTAGGTGTGTTTTCTAGGGGGGGGGGGGTGTAAAACTGAAACAGCTACCGGTACTCCTCTGAGCATAGTGCCAGCCTGCCAGGGAATGGTGCCAATGTAAATGGCATGGTATCTCTGTAAAAGGATTTCATCAGGAGTTCCTGACCTGTGGGCGTGCAGAGAAAGTGCAACATCAATCATATTGATTTACCTAGCCAAAACTTTATATACTGAGCTAGAATATGGATATCATTAGGAAGAGTGGGAGAGCGTGCAAATCGCCACATTTATAGTTTGGTTACGTGAAATCTTGCTTTGAAGATTTTTTCATTAACAAAAAACTTACTGCTATGGCAGTGGATAAATATGAGAAGTTCCATGTGATATGGCATTCCAATCAATGTATTATCATTATTCTGGAACATTTAGTTCCACATTACTTTTAATCTGAGGCTTTGCTACACTGCACCCTTATAGGTATGTTGAATGTCTCCTAATGAAAGCTTCCAACCTCGGATCACCTATGGATGGCAGTCAGCCATACAAAAGCAAAGCAAGCGGAGCTCACAACCTATGTTCCAAACAACACTAGTCCCCATCCTGAAACAAACTATTTATGACTTGTAAACCCCAGAATGGCCCACCATGGTCATCAGAATGGGGGCTCCCCTGTTGGACCGAGAGACTGTTACAGAGGGCCACATCCAGAAAAGACTGAACCCGGATAGCAAGATGCAGGAAGGGCATTTTACTAAGATTTTAAAAGTTCCAGGGGAAGGACAGAAAAAAATGTGTCAAAAGATTGTTTTGTGGTAACATTCTTTTCTCCAGTTTTAATAAGCCTTCTCGTATGTATGCCATCTGTGTTTCTTTATAGTTAATCATGTATAAAGAGACTGCCTGTGTATAACTCTTTTCAGTAATTGTTTAAAACATTTGAATTGCTCGATACATTTTGCCAGTAGTACCTATTTTCTTCTCAGTGCTTTAATGCATACATTATTATTATTAATACACAGTATTTTTATAGCGCCATCATATTACACAGCGCTGTACAAATCGATAGTCGTTGTCACTAACTGTCCCTCTAAGAAGCTCACAATCTAATGCCCCTACCATAGTCATATGTCATTAATACAGTCTAAGGTCAATTTTGAGGGGAAGCCAATTAACCTAACCTTGTTTTTGGGATGTGGGAGGAAATCGAAGTACCTGGAGGAAATCCACACAAACACAGGGAGAACCTACAAACTCCATGCAGATAATGTCCTGGCTGAGATTCCAACCTAGGACCTAGCGCTGCATAGGAAAGAGTGCTAGCCACTGAGCCACCATGCTGCCCATACATGTTCCTCGGCATACCAGTACAGGCTTGATAAAAAATAATGCTTAATTTTATTTATTTATTTTAGCAGTCACCCAGCAAGATCTATTTGCATTATTAATTATTTTCTAAAAGACAAAAGCTGGTTCATGCCCATTAACTAGAATTCCTTTTTCGGATTAGTTCACTGCAGTTTTGAAACAAAGAATACTTTGCTAAACCTTCACCAGCATAATAATTGTGTTTTTTTTGGCTGTGAGTTCAGGGATGGTCTAGCCAGAGGCAATGGGAGAGGATCCTTAGATCAGCAGATTTCAACAGGGCTGTGATCCAACCTCCCTGATAATTTGCAGAACAATTGACACAAATTTCTTTGGGCTACCCACTGAAAATGTTAACATACAATGCATAAAACTTTATGCAGTTGCCTTATTTTGTACCCCCTCCTTCCCAGCTTGGGGGAACCCCTTTTAAATAAGCTTTAAGCGGACCTAAACTCAGAATTTTTTCTTCACATAAAATTAGACAAGTAGACAAACTTTTTATTTAAAGAATGATGGTTTTTTATTACGACTGGAAACATACATATATAGGTTATACAGCATTTGTAGGTCACCTTCCAACGACCTTAAACCGCTTATATGTACTTATATAATTCTATCAATGCAATTTCCCTGCATGGGTAAACTAAGAAAACGGCCAGACTTTTTCTGCTTTTATCATTTATGGAAAATAGACGCTAAAAGCTTTATTACAATTTCCTTCCTATTGATCTATTAATAATAAAGCAGTGTAAATATTCCTGAAGGTTGCAATATAAATCAATGGAATAAGTATGACCAGATGTATCCTCCTATCAGTTACTATGTTATCGTTGTTTTATGTGTTACCTGGATTCTCATCCTTTTATCTATTGGCTTTATAATACTAGTGAATGTTTTCCTTTATCACCTAATGCTGTGTGGATATCAATCCATGGTTTTATGAACACAATGGTAAATGTATGAAGAATTGCAAAGCGATACCACCAATTACCTCTATTTATATAAATATATATATATAGAATATTCTGGTGCTTGTGAGTGTGAAGTATTGCAGTCTGGTTGGCCAATAATAAATACAGATCACACATATGTATATAAAGTGAAATGAATGGCTGAGCAATGTAATACACGGCTACAGATTGGAGCCAATATACGTTCCTTTACAGAGGTCTGTATTGTATGTAGACATAATTAGCTAGAGATGGAGGATTATGTCATAACAATTCCTGTACAATGTATTTATTCAGTATATTCTTTAATTCCTTAAACCCTAATATTTGGATGATTGTTGTGTATGTGCTGCAGGTTTGTGGGCAATGATTATGTATGTACAGATCACAAGATGCACATACAGCAAAAATGAACGAACGATAGAACTCACCTGGTTCAATTTACTGTAATGCGAGTTACACTGAAAACATTGGGCTGTATTTATATAATAGAGAATATTTATATATTAGGACTATTTATATAACAAGGAATATTTATATAATAGGGAATAATTATATAATAGAGAATATCTATATATTAGGACTATTTATATAATATGGAATGTTTATATAATAGGGAATAATTATATAATAGAGAATATTTATATAATAGGGAATATTTTTATAATAGGGAATATTTATATAATAGGGAATAATTATATAATAGAGAATATTTATATATTAGGAATATTTATATAATAGGGAATCAGACATTCCCTGGTGGGAATCATTCAGATCCATATGTTTCAATGGAAGTAATTGATTCCAACAAGGAAATATTTGAGAAAATGTCAGATTCCCAGTTTTATAAACAGAACCCACAGAAACTATAATAAATAAATAAAAAAAAGTGACAGGCAAATATTACAGGATTACAAATAAATTCCTAGCTATGGACAGCTAAGCCTCTTCCCCATTGTACCCATCTTCTGTCCCCTAAACCCCTCACTACTCCCCACCATTCCATATCCCCCTCCTATTGTGTGACACTTCCCCCATCTCCTAGATTGTAAGCTCTTCGGGTCAGGGTCCTCTCCTCCTCCGGTGTCACTGTCTGTCATTTGCAACCCCTATTAAATGTACAGCGCTGTGTTATATGTTGGCGCTATATAAATCCTGTTTATTAATAATAAATTGTATGGAATAAATAGATACCTGTGTTTGTCCCCTGTACAGTAATGTGAGGTCCTTGTTTGGAGGTTATTATCCTCTCCTTCTTCCATGTCCCCGCCTCCTTGATGCTTTCAAGCTCCCCCTGCAATATGCCCCTGAGGTGGGCAACAGTGGACTGTGCCCGGCCCAACCTGGCCGACCCTCTGACAGCACAGCGACTCCACATTGCAGCAGCTGCTGGAAAAAAACTGCTCCCAGGACAAGCCGTGCATAAGCCCATGTGGATGGGAGGTGTGTACCATGGCAGCCAATCAGAAGCCGAGACACAGCCCAGCCCTCTCTGGGCTGCTGGTATAGGCGGGACGGGCAATGTCAAGTCATGTGATTAACACTTTCATTACAGCAATGCATTCCTATATATTGCAATATATTCCTTTATATTCCTATATAATCCTATATATTCCTAAATATTCCTATATATTCCTATATAATCCTATATATTCCTATATAATCCTATATATTCCTATATATGTTCCTATATATTCCTATATAATCCTATATATTCCTGTATATTCACATATATTCGTGTATATTCCCATATATTTCTGTATAATCCCATATATTCCTGTATATTCCTATTTATTCCAATATATTCTTATAAAATCCTATATATTCCTGTATATTCCTATATATGTTCCTATATATTCCTATATAATCCTATATATCCCCTTATATTTCTAAATATTCCCTTATATTCCTGTATATTCCTATATATTCCTGTATATTCCTATATATTCCTATATATTCCCTTATATTCCTGTATATTTCTATATATTCCTATATAATCCCTTATATTCCTATAAATTCCTATATAATCCTGTATTTTCCTATATATGTTCCTATATATTCCTATATAATCCTATATATATCCTTATATTCCTATATATTCCTGTATATTCTTATATATTCCTGTAAATTCCTATATATTCCCTTATATTCCTGTATATTCCTATATATTCTCTTATATTCCTATATATTCCCTTATATTCCTATAAATTTCTATATATTCCTGTATATTCCTATATATTCCTTTATATTCCTATATTATCCTTTATAATCCTATATATTCCCTTATTTTCCTATATAATCCTATATATTCCTATATTATCCTGTATAATCCTATATATTCCCTTATTTTCCTATATAATCCTATATATTCCTATATATTCCTATATATTCCTGTATATTTCTATATCATTCTTTATATTCCTATATAATCCTATATATTCCTGTATATTCATATATATTCCTGTATATTCATATATATTCCTGTATATTCATATATATTCCTGTATATTGCTATATATTCCTTTATAATTCTGTATATTCCTATATATTCCTGTATATTTCTATATAATCCTTTATATCCCTTTATATCCCTATATATTCCTGTAAATTCCTGTATGTATGTATTTTCTTAATAAAAATTGGAAAAAATAAACTGTTCAGATAAAGGTTATGCTACCCCTGCAGAATCTAAAAGTAACAGTATCAGGAAATGTCTTTATAGCTTTGACTGTTCCCTGCGTCCATTATTACCAAGACATCTGCTGCACATTGAGATCTGCTACAAAAATCGCATTCACTTCACCAGAGCAGTGTGCTGCTCATTTTATATTACATGATGAATATTGGGGTGAGTTAGGGACAAGGATCATCAGCCCCGGGCTATGCTAAGAAAAAATATGTTCTGTAGCGCCATCTGCTGCCAGCAAAAATACCAGACCAAACATTCTGTATCAGCTGGCACTGCACACACCAAGTAGAGAATCCTGGCACTGCTAGGGGTTCCCTGATCAGTCAGCAATTTGTGCCCCTCGGGTCAATTACCACTGACACAAATGATTATAATGGTTATCTGGGCATTGATGTAAGCCAGGCCGGTGAGAAAAAATCCGGGCCCCAGTGTAAAGGAGGTATGTGGGCCCTATTATATTATTATTTATTTGTAACAGTCGTAGATTACATTGATACATTTGGAAAAGTATGTATAGGTACAAATGTAATAAAAAGTAATATATTTATAATAGTAAAAGAGGTTTATATTAGCATTTATTGTCTGCCAAACAAGAGTGCTTTCCCTGGCATGGGCCCCCTTGAGCTTTATAGGCCCCGGAGCGATGTAGCGACTGAACCCCCCTC
>NC_092865.1:71578668-71582081 GCF_032062135.1 Pyxicephalus adspersus | reverse complement strand
GACCACTGGTGGTCTG
Organism: Pyxicephalus adspersus; assembly: GCF_032062135.1. Lineage (NCBI taxonomy): Eukaryota > Metazoa > Chordata > Amphibia > Anura > Pyxicephalidae > Pyxicephalus > Pyxicephalus adspersus. The sequence continues at coordinate 71,582,065 of NC_092865.1, read as the reverse complement.
CGAGAAAATTTTGGGGGTACATGGCTCTGGTCAGTGCACCCCGAGCGGGGTCAGGAGAAGGACCCCACTAGGGGGACGCACCAGCCAGAGCCGCGGACCAAGTACCCCGTACAGTTCCTAGGCTCAGGGAGGTGGGCGGGCTCTATCCCTGGACACAACCCGCCCACTCTCCCATTGCAGGCTCAGATCTGTGATAGGAGAGTGAGCGGGGTTATGTGATCATGATGTGATCATGGGGGAGGTTTCTCACCCTTTGAGTGACACCCGGCTCCCTGCGTATGCGCGGTTCAGGAGCCAGTGATTTTAGTGGTCCACGGGACTGAAAAGGTTGGCGACCATTGTGTTAGTGTGTTTGTTTATTGTGTGTTAGTGTGTGAAGGCTCATAACTATCACTGCAGAAGCATGAGGGAGGGAATTGTAGCATGTGCCAAACATTTGGGAAAATTGCAGGGACTAATGGGAAATACCATAAGCATAGCTTTTACTCATGTGCAGTTGCTAATGCTTGATCATACGTGCATATATATTTGTATATCAGGCTCTATAAGGCACTGGCCTGGGACATATATACAGACCTCCAACTTCATGCATGCGTAGCGTATTTCAGTTACTTAGTAAAACCAAGTACTCATTTTAACTATTTTTTTATTAAGAAACATAAAATGTCAGTCCCTATATTAATAATTTGCTCATTTAAGCAAGCAAGGTTTTTATACTGAATATGAAGAATTATAAAATAAAAATTAGGTGAATTTTGGACTTGTTCAATAAAGATTTATTCCCAAAGTCTATAGCTGGGTACACACGGGCTGTCAATTTTGCACATAACAAACCAAACTAATAGATTTTCCAATTCAGATATAAGTTGAAACAAAGAATGAAAAGAAAGCCAGGGGGTTTCAAGTGTGGTGAATTTTATTGGATAAACAGTTCAAAAATTTTGCATACAGCTGCAGTTTTCGCACAATTACCGGTCATCCCCAGTATTCTTGGAGGAGGGTAAAGACCATATACTAGACAGCAGATTCCTACTGAATTTTTATGTAAACAATTGGAAATCCTGTGACCCGACGCGTTTTGCCTCTCAGGCTTTCTCAGGGAACTTGATAAGAAACATTCAATAATCAGGTTTCATCTTAAACATGATGGAGGGATGTTTCAGAAAAAAGGGGCACATAGAGTAACACCCATTTTTATCTGGAAAACCGGAGCTGTTGGATGTGAGCCATAGCGTACAGCAGAGGGGCTGAGTGAATGAAGATCAAAATTGGTAAATTTCCGGGAGGGTGAAAGAGGACAGGGCACACAACCCAGTCACCTGTACTTCTCTTTCTCACTGACTTCATCCTTTGACTCCTTGGAACCCGCGGTTCCCCAAGGGCCCAGGCCATATGCAGCTCCAGAAAGGAACAGGCGATGTCCATTCTGCAAAATAGCATTCCTTCCTACCTGAACACTCCATGGAACGGTCAAAAACACTGAGCAAATGGTCAATGACACCAAGTGTCATCAAAATACCAAGTGTACAAACCATTCATAAATCCCACAAGATGGGAAAAGATGAATATTTAACAGGCTTGGGTTGAATTAATGTAATTGCAGGCACAATGATGACACATGCAGGAGCCTTCTCACATGGGTAGGCCTCCATAAGCGCACAGATAATACTCAGAGAACTATAATTACCACTTCACTAGAATGCGTTGGTTGCAGGTGCCAGTATAGCCGTACCAGCCCTGGGAAGACTTCACTCCACGGATTCTAGAGCTCAGGGGTATGTAACAGTTCAAAAGGCACGAAGATGAAAAATGATTTGTTTGCAGGGCAAGCTTAGCACTTTAAAAGATTCAAATATTACAAAAGTTTGAAGGGAACTTTTGACTATGCACTTCATATAGCACAGTACCTCTGTGGCAAAGGAAACTTGTTCTTATTGGATGTAGCCCAGGAGTGTCTTAAATCGAGTCCTTAATGTCCGAAATCCAAAACATTTATGCACCTACAGCACTTCACCTGGAATGTTTCACATGGCAAAGCCTTTTCTCTTATTCTCAGTTGCTGCAGGAATTTGCAGGAACTTTTGGTTTGTTTAAAGACTAAAAGTCTACTAGGCCTCAAATGGCCTCAAATGGCTTAGTAGTCCAAAAAAGTTGCCGACCCCTGACATAATCTCTTCTACTCTGCTTAGTGATATATAAAATAAAACTTTACATATTAATCCCCCATGTTATTGTGGGTTTCAGGACAAGCTCTGCCCACTCTAATGTGCAAATATAACAGTTTGTTACATAACTGGCCAGTAGGGCCTCTCACATACTGAAGTATGCATGTAACTGCATTTTACATTATGTTTTTTATTTAAAAAAGAAAACTTTTTTTAAAGGACTACAGAAAAAATTTTACTTGAACCATTAAGAAAATTCAATGTGGATGTGGCATATCTTTAGAAAATAATGATTTAAATTACCTCTATGTTAGCCATGCTGTATGCATTTAACAAAGAACCAAGACTGGACAGACTGGGAGCATGGTGAGTTACTGCTACTTTGGGGTCTAACCGCAGGATGGCCATGTACTTTTGGTAAACTTTTGCAAGAAAGATGAGTTCATATGATCGGAATTATTATTATATTAAAAATGGACTCCATACGGCTTCCAGCAAACCCCGGCCGGCTGTGCTGGATCGTGGGGAGCAGGTAGGATTTTTTGTGCTACCCCAAGGCTGGCTCGGGGTTACCACTTTTGGTACATAAAATTCACCACGAGACATATTCGGGAATACCACCATTAATAAATGTTGCATGGATAAGTATCTTTTATATCTTCCTAGAGTTCAGGTTTTACAGCATATAGTAGCAATGTAGAAAACTACCCTGGCTTTCCAACATGAAGGAGTCTGAAACCCTATTTAATGTACAGTGCTGCGTAATATGTTGGCTCTATATAAATCCTGTTTAATAATAATAATAATAATAATAATCTAGCAGCCTACATATTTATATAGTTGTTATTTATATATTTATTATATATATAAAATACCATAATAAATATTAATATAATACATTTATATTCAGGTCCAGGGGTGGACTTAGGGAGGTGCTAAGTGTGCCACTACATGAGGGCCCTTTACCACTGCACAGGGGCCCACTGCTGACTGTCTACCACTGTTCAGGTCACTGGTTGACACAAGGGAGCATGTAGTGATATAAGCTTTCTCTCTTCATTTTAGCTGCCAGCTCTCCTCTGTATAGCCATTGCCCACCATATCAATCAATTTCAATTCAGTTGCAATGTATAATAGTAATTACCTGTGGACTCCCTGCAGCTGTCATTATTAATAATTCAAACTTCTCAAGCTTTTACAGCAAACAACGTTTTCCATAGGTAAGGGTAAAT
>NC_092865.1:71556260-71577585 GCF_032062135.1 Pyxicephalus adspersus | reverse complement strand
AACACTGAGCCAAAAGAAATATAGCCATTGCTAGATGTAGTTAGCCACATTCAGCTTGACCTGTTCTGTTAAGATGATGCAACATATACAGGAGCGATTATATCCATGCAGGTAAGTGAGACACATAAAATCACAATGTAATGATGCTTTATATGTCATCTGGGGATAGTTATAAACATTCAACACCATATTTTACCCAGGTGATGTGACAACCAGTCACACAGTCAGCCATGTAAATCAATGGATTGGGATTAACATGTTGAATACTTAATGGCAGCATTGGATTGGGTTATGAAAATAGAACAGGGAGGTTTTACAAACTTTCACACTTCTTATCCTGTTCTTGGACAATCAACATCTGTGTTAACACATTCCATAGTGATTTGACTAATGTGACTAAGTTACCTGTGTAACAATAAATGATGGGACATGCTCCTGACACATTAGGATTGAAGAAGTGGTTTTGATAAGCCTTACAATGGTTCCAATATCACAAAACAGTTCGGTTGGATAAATAAAAAACTTTACAGACACAAATATAAATCAGGTGGCTACAAAATAAAGAACTGTTATACTCTTTTTAATAGTAAAGGTTAGTTGTGCTTTTGTACTTTTACCCTCTTGTGTCACGGCTTCCCCCTCCTGCACAGCCTACACATACTCACCTGTTCTGGTAAATGTTATAAAAATCTTTTTTTAAAAAGGATGCTAAATGCACGCAGGTGTAAAAAATGTAAAAAATTTGATTGTAAAATGTAAATGTATAAAAAATATGATTTTTGATTGCACAAGATTGAATCAGAGATTTACTTCATTCGCTAACTTAAATGAATTATCCACTGCAGTTACAGTTGCATTTACTTAAGTGAACAGTCCAAACTCCTAGTCCAAAAAAAAATCCTTAAAGATGAACTTCAAGCATTAATCCTCTAACTAATATAATGTTTGTTTTTTCTAAGGATTTGTATATCCCTAATAAAAAGGTCACAAGGCAGTGATCCAAACATCCACTATCCAGCACACACAGGCATTGCTACATCATTACATACAATGTAGGATTTGTGCCTGGCTCTGATATACTGCAATGAAGCATTGTCAGCTCCGGAGTTCCCCCTCGGGATTACACAACACTTCCCCCTTATGATATGGAGATGAGTAGAGGGTGATGTGTTGTGTAGTCCTCACGGCTTGTGTAGTCAGGGCAGCCTTGTTACAGAAATTTAGGTGCACACTGGATTTCTTGCACATCAACATGTCTTTTCCTATAACTGCAGCATGGGAAATGTGAATGTATTTTATAGATTTACCCAAAATGGTTTGTTTTTTGCATTTGTTTGCCCAAACCCTCACTAAGCAAGACTGATAATTTTGGGCTTGGGCACAAAAGCATTTTAGGTTTGTTTTCATTATTCATAGATACATAGTTATTCTATATATATAAAAATGGATTTATGTGTGTATGTTCCACCATCACTCGAAAACGCAAGGAGACATCTCAACCAAACTTGCTATACATGACATGACTGAGACTCATGTGACTGCACCTGTCAATTTTGTACAGGGCTGTGCTATATGTCAGAGGTATATTTGGAAATGCATCGCTGATCTTTGTACAGAGTTGTGGTATATGTCAGAGGTATATTTACATGTATGCGTGTATGTATTGCTCAGTGACAGTGTGCTTTTTGCTTACATACTTTATTTGGACTCTTTTACAAATTTCTGGCCTGCAAAAATTCCTTCGAGAAAATGTAAGGCAGTTGGCTAAGTGCAATCAAATGCAAAAAAAATGAAACAGCACCGTAGACAAGAAAATCCAGAGGACAGAAAAAGAAGACTTGCCACGCTGCGCAAGAGAGCTACTACATATAGAGCTTCTAAGACAGTACAACAGCGTGAGACCCGACTACAGGATAACAGAGATAGAGCTACTACATCTAGAGCTTTAGATACAGTACAACAGCGTGAGACCCGACTATAACAGAGATAGAGCTACTACATCTAGAGCTTTAGATACAGTACAACAGCGTGAGACCCGACTACAGGATAACAGAGATAGAGCTACTACATCTGGAGCTTCAGAGACAGTACAACAGCGTGAGACACGACTACAGGATAACAGAGATAGAACTACTACATCTAGAGCTTCAGAGACAGTACAACAGCGTGAGACCTGACTACAGGATAACAGAGATAGAGCTACTACATCTAGAGTTTCAGAAACAGTACAACAGCCTGACACCCGACTACAGGAAATGAGAGAAAGAGCTACTACATCTAGAGCTTTAGAGACAGTACAAAAAAGTGAGACCCGACTACAGGATAAGAGAGATAGAGCTACTACATCTAGAGCTTCAGAAACAGTACAACAGCATAAGGCCTGACTACAGGATAAGAGAACTAGAGCTACTACATAGAGCTTTAGATGCAGTACAACAGTGTGAGACCCGAGTACAGGAAATGAGAGAAAAAGCTACTACATCTAGAGATTCAGAGGCAGTACAACAGCGTGAGACCCGAGTACAGGATAACAGAGATATAGCTACTACATCTAGAGCTTCAGAGACAGTACAACAGCGTGAGACCCGAGTACACGAAATGAGAGAAAGAGCCAGACGATCACGGACTGCACAACATTTTAGCTTAGCATTTGAAGGATTCCACTATGATCCAGATAAAGACTCTTCGCAGCATGCAAGTGTTACTATCGGAAAAATGGAAATGGTTTGTAGTAACTTTTAAGCCAAGAAGTCAAAATCTGAGTCTCCTGGTATTTGCTGCAAAATAGGGAAAGTCAAACTCCGCAAACTGGAAACACCACCACAAAAACTTTGGAATTACACACCAGCAGTCAAAGCATTTTCAGAAAATTCCTAATAACATCAGAAAATACAACTCATGTTTCTGAATGACATCATTCGGTGCCACACCAGTTGTTGCCACACAACAGCCTGGATTTCCATCCACATTCACGATGCAAGGGCAAATTTACCATAAAGCGGGATCATTACCTCCGCTGCCACCAAAATTTCTACAAATATATTTTATTGAAAACAAAAAGATATGCGATGAAAGACATTATTTTAAGCGGGACTTTTAAAGCCAATACCATCAGTATATTTCAAAAATAACAACATTTTATTATTAATTACCATTAAAAACAAACATCATTTCAAATACATCAAACACAATAAAATTGTGGGTGTATATAATGACCTCTCCTTACAGAAAACCCCAAAAAGGGTAAAAATTCTGAATTACTTCTCGACGCTTTTCACGGAAAAAATCTGCTTCTTCAGGAGTAAGGAGAGGAGAAGTCTGATGTTTGTACTTCCAGCAGCCCTCTTATTTAAAATTGTTGCAAGGAAGGAGGTGGTTATAGAGGCGATGGTATATTCAAATCCCTTTTTGCTAATTAGTGAGTAATCTCTTTCAATTTTCAATATAAATCACAGTGATCCTAAATTTCATGTACTTCACTCCTCAAACAGATATACGAACATACAGCCCAACAGCACAACCATGTTCCTATTCCATCGGCTTCCCTTGCAAGTGAGTCAGCCGCTGTTGGTATATCTTAAATAATAATTAAAATAATATTTTAAAGTAATTTATTGAATTGTGTTTTTTGAACTAACTTCTTTTTTTTTTACAGGTTTTCCCACAATGACATTTTGATTCCCCCGCAGTCGTGCAGTCGTGGGAATCCTCCTGTCATTGCGGGATCTCTGAGCACTTGTCCCCCTTCATTACCTGTAGTGCCCGGAGATCGTAGTGGTAATCTGCAGTTCAGTTCCATTGTGACGTCACGTGGGAAACTGAACTGCAGATTACCTCTGCAGTTCCACTACGATCTCCGGGCACTACAGGTGATGAATGGGGACTTGTCCCCATTCATCACCTGTAGTGCCCTGTATTCTTAGATAGAGAAACTCTATCCAAGAATACATAGTAGTAGCACAGCGCAGCAACAGCGATCGCTGTACAGCACTGTATGTGTTGTTAGATGGAGAAACTCTATCCAACAGCACATACAACTAGTAAAGGGCTGCAAGAGCAATCTGATTGCTCTTGCAGCCCTTCAAAGACCCTAAAAAATTCAATGGTGTTCAAATTCGGCATTTGATCACCCTTAGAATTTCTCACTATTCGATCCAATAGCTGTCGAATCAACTAGTGAGATATTCGACTAACACTAGTCTTTAGGCTGGGTTTCAGTTGCTGGGGGGCTCACCTTTATTTTGATGTGGATCATCACTGAAAGGTCAGGGCCCACGCACTACAAATTGGTCGAGGATGGGCTGATATACTGTAGAATAGCCACCAATGGGTAAATGCAGATTTTGCTGATGTTGTAAAACTGAATAGAGAGCTTTGGGTATCTTGATACTGATATGGATACTAAGGGGTGAGGTGTGTGTCCTGAGTGCAGAGAACAGGGGAAAGAATATTGTGTCCCGTGTGTCTGGACTCAATGGGCAATGTCAATGGGGAGGACATAGACAATGTTTAATATATAGTTTGTGTGGTTGGAGAAACTGGAGAGCATGTGCTAAAAGAACAGTCCCATTGAGAAAAGACCAATCTGTGTGCTGAAGTTAGGGTCTCATTGGGAAAAGATCAATCAATGTGCAGGAACTGTGATCAAAGATCAATCAATGTGCAGGAACTGTGATCAAAGATCAATCTATGTGCAGGAACTGTGATCAAAGATCAATCTATGTGCAGGAACTGTGATCAAAGATCAATCTATGTGCAGGAACTGTGATCAAAGATCAATCTATGTGCAGGAACTGTGATCAAAGATCAATCAATGTGCAGGAACTGTGATCAAAGATCAATCTATGTGCAGGAACTGTGATGTCCCAGAAAAAAGCTGATTTGCACAGTGGCAGCTATGGACTGAAAGATAAAACATGTTGGCACTGATTTATTAAAGCTCCCAAGGCTGGAGAGAATACACTTTTATCAGTGAAGCTGGGTGATGCAGCAAACCTGGAATGAATTTCTTCAAAGTCATTTGCTATTTGCTAGCAAATGTTTAGAATCCTGAACCAGATCCATTCCAGGTTTGCTGGATCATTTAGCTTGATAAAAGTATATCTTTCTCTATATATATATGTACATATAGCACTGATAAAAGTGTATTCCCTCCAGCCTTGGAGAGCTTTAATAAATCAGGCCCATTGTCTTCAGCAGACTTTTCTAAACTATGTTTAAAATATATGAATTATTTATATATATAGTTGTAAATGTACCCATCAGGATTCACCCAAAATTATGTTTTTTATCTTAGGATATACCTTATGCGTGTACTTGTCTAGCAGCCTTCTAAAATGTTTACCGTTAAAGTATAACTCTAGCAGGAAAACATTGAATAAACAAATGAAATACATAAAAGGAAGTTGCTCCACCTAGCTAGAGCATTGTATTACTGTCCGTCCAATTCTAAAGGTTAATAACTAGTGAGGCTGAATATCTACCTAATAAATACCACCTACAGGCCTGGTCCCTTCACCAGGGTGTGTACAGTTTAACTAAATACAGAAGACCAATAGGCTCATCTCTTGATATTTGTTCACAAATTTGCAATGTTGCAAAACTGACCAGCTCCTTGTGAGGTTTCTCAGTTTGAGCTCTGCTTAATTGTGAAAATAGGAGAAGATGGCAACAACCTAAACCAGGGGTGTCAAACTCTGGCCCGCGGGCCAAATCTGGCCCCCAATGCCTTTTTTTGGCCCCCAAAGAGTTACGAAAATGAACTACGTCTGGCCTGCCCGCCTGCGTTACCACCTCACTTAATCATTTTCAATACATGCAATACATAGACATTATTCCTGTAAACCCATCATGTGACACAAAGCCTAGGCAATGATCACGTGGTGTCTGACTTCATTGGGGCATTGGGTTTGTTTCAATCCATTAGAGACTGCAAAGTGTAAAATTTAGTGTCAGACAAACTTGTGATGTGAGAGGATGAACACACAGGCTGCATAGATAGATAGAAATTAATCTTTTCAACCATATGTTGAATTATTTGTTTCTTTTCATACCAGGATCCTATACAATAATGATTTACTGTACAAAATTTACAGAGAAGCAGAGTTATCACACTAAAGCCTCAAATAGATATCAGATTTCTGTAACTGGAAATTATCTTTCATGATCATTTCCAGTGACAGGAGAATAAATGAGCACTGTACACACAGCGGATAGGAAAATAGAGGCAGATTGGTGAATAACATTGAAAGAGTGCTGAATACATGTTCCAGAGTTGGATTCGTCTCATCTGACATATGTATGTAGTTTTTGTTCTGGACTACATAACACTTTTTTTTGTCTCCTCTATAACTTATATGGAAAATGTTTTGTAGTTTACAGATATTGCAATGAAACAGTCAGCGGAGAACACAGAAAGATCATCAGCTCCCAGTTTTGTGAAAGGGTCAACAGGTATTTTGAAAAAAAAGTATTTATAAAAAAAATATAAATATTATATAAAAAAAATATTTGCACATTTACAATGCTTTGGACCAGAATAGTAATTTTACTACAGTAAAAAATGAATACGAATATTATTATGAAAATATGAAATACATACTTTTTATCTCCACACATTTGTTTCTAAAACTAACACTGACAATAAAAGAAAACCATTTCTGCATGTGTATATGTCTTTTTGTCAATGGTTTGATGAGTTATTATCAACAAAGCAAAACCTTTACTTTGTTTAGACAAAAAATAATACAAGTGATATTTTCATATTTTAAATAATACAAATTTATTTATGAATCAGTAAGCCCATTGTTAATTGTATTTATCAGCGAATTGCAGAAAGTTAAGTATCACAGGGCCAGTTTACACATTACCATTCTAGCACATATGCATTAACGTTCAATTTGAATGATTTGCCAACGCACCACAATGTTGGCAACAAACAATACGTGTACTAGGGGCGGCGTGTTTGCATGTACTTTTAGTGTTTGTGTGCATTTCCTCCAGACACTCTGCCTGACTGTGGTAATGCCATATGACTATGGTAGGGACATTAGATTGTGAGCTCCTCTGAAGGAAAGTTAGTGACATGACTGTGGACTTTGTAAAACATTGTGTAATATGTTGGTGCCATTAAAATACAATATTAGAATAATATTAATAATAATAGCACTGCAATGTGCTAGTGCAAATAATATGTGTTGATATGCATTGTGGTAATGACCACATAACAAGTGTAAGTGGGCCCTTAAACTAAGCACACTAACCTACCCCTACTAACTCCCGTATACCCATGGTATTCAATCCCAGAATATGTATAGGCTATGGTGAACCTGGAATTCTCACAAAAGCTCTCATATACCTCAGTACTGCTACCAACATCTACAGCCCAGGCCTGTTGGAACATATTTGAAAATCTGTGTATATGTTAAAATGTATTGCAATATATTGCAGTGGTTAGCACTCTGGCCTTTGCAGCTCTGGGTCCTAGGTTCAAATCTCGGCAAGGACACTATCTGCATGGAGTTTGCAGGTTCTCTCTTTGTCTGTGTAGGTTTCCTCCGGGTACTCTGGTTTCTTCCCACATTCCAAAAACATGCAGTTATGTCAATTGGTTTCCCCAAAAAATTGACTTTAGACTGTAATAATGACATATGACTATGGTAGGGATATTAGATTGTGAGCTACTTTGAGGGACAGCTAGAGACACGACTATGGACTTTGTACAGTGCTGCCTAATGTCAGCACTATTTAAATACTGTGTAATAATAGTAACAGTAAAGATGTACAGTAGTAATCCATATGGACAGTTTTTAAGTTACAATATATAGTGGGTAAAACAATTCACAATAAATTCTAATTTGATGCTCTGGACTGATGAATTGGCGTAAGACCAATGTGGTTCCTATCTTCAAAAAGGGAGCAAAGTCATTACCAGGTAACTACAGACTGGTTAGTTTAACGACCATAGTTGGAAAGGTCCTAGAGAGTTTGATAAAGAACCGCATAGGGTTTTCTAGAATAGAGTATAGAGTTTCTGCTAGAAAATAATATTATAAGTGATAGTCAGCATGGCTTCAAGAAAGACACAGAAGTTGTCAAACAAATGTACTCTCTTTTTATGAGGAAGTAAGTAAACAGGTAGACAGTGGAGTGGCAGCTGATATAGTGTACTTGGACTTTGCTAAAGCATTTGACACTGTACCCCACAGACGGTTAATATGGAAGTTAGGGTCAATAGGTTTATAAAAGTCAATCTGTAAATGGATAGAGAACTGGCCTAAAGATCGCATCCAGAGAGTTATAATTAATGATTCATACTCTGAATGGTCTAAGGTTATTAGTGGTGTACCCCAGGGTTCAGTGTTGGGACCTTTACTGTTTAACATCTTCATAAATGATATAGAGTTTGGGTTTAAAAGTACCATTTCTGTGTTTGCAGATGACACCAAACTATGTAATAGAATTAAGTCCATACAGGATGTCTATAATGTACAAGAAGACCTGGATGTACTGTTTGATTGGGCAGCCAAGTGGCAAATGACATTTAATATAGATAAATGTAAAGTTATGCACTTGGGGGCTAACAACATCCATGCTTCATACTGTCTAGGGGGAATACATTTGGGGGAGTCAGAAATGGAAAAGGATCTGGGGGTTCTGGTGGATCATAGACCTAATAACAGCATGCAATGCCAAGCTGCAATATCTAAAGCTAGTAAAGTACTTTCTTGTATTAAAAGAGGAATAGACTGCAGAGATGGAGACATAATCCTGCCCCTGTACAAAGCATTGGTCAGACCACATCTGGAATATGCAGTCCAGTTTTGGGCACCAGTTCACAAAAAGGACATTGTGGAATTGGAGAGAGTGCAGAGAAGGGCAACTAAACTAATAAAAGGAATGGAGGAGCTCAGCTATGAGGAGAGATTAGCTGAACTGAATCTATTCTCCCTTGAGAAGAGACGTATAAGGGGGGATATGATCACCCTGTATGAATATATAAACGATCCATATAGAGAACTCTCTTCCCAATTATTCACTTTGAGATCATTACAAAGAACAAGAGGGCACTCGTTGCATCTGGAGGAAAAGAAGTTTAAGCTCCGGATAAGGAAGGGGTTCTTCACTGTAAGGTCTGTGAAAATGTGGAATCGGCTCCCTCAGGAAGTAGTTTCAGCAACTACTATAGATTGCTTTAAGAAAAAGCTGGATGATTTCTAGAAGCACAGAATGTAACTGGGTATTAAAGATTTAAAGTAAAATTAATGGTGACTGTTGGTCCAGAGAACATACGATTGCCTCATAGAATCAGGAAGGAATTTTTTCCCCTGTTGAAGCAAATTGTACCCGGGGTTTTTGCCTTCTTCTGGACCAACTATGTCTTATAGGATTTTATATCTGGGATATGTTTATTATGTAACTTTTGGTAGAACATTTTGGTGGGTAGGCTATTTTGATAGTACACTACATGCAGAGTATTTATATAATGAAAATAGTACTTGCAATTGTCAATGTTCTTTCAAGCTTCTAACTTGAACACAGTGGAAATCAGCAGAGACGCAGTTGGACAGGTAAATATATTTCTGAGTTACAAGTCCATAAACACTTGTGAAGAATTTGTTGAAATGTCAAGTTAGTGTAATCAGACAGAATAACAGAAGAGTGTTTTGTACCTACCAGGATTACAGCAGAATTAAGTACTGTCTGTGGTACTTTTTCTTATTTGCACTAACAGTTATATTTTCAAGACCAGCATTCCTGGGTCACTCCGACGTCTCTAGTCCAAGCAGTACCTACTACAAAAAGTCTTATTGTAAAGCTACGTAGACACATCCAACGATTTTCACTCGATATTCGGCTCAGGGCTGATATCGGGCGAGAGTCTGGCACCAGTCGTCCATCGTCCGAACAACCGTGCTGGCGGATCCACAGACGATGGACGACTAACGATCCTAGTGCAAGGGAAGGGGGAGAGCGTGCAGCAGGGTGCCACTCATCATTCTCCCCCTCCCCTCTGCATAGAGCAGAACGGTGCTGTATGTACAACATTCGTTCATGCATCGTGCAATAATAGTTGTTGGAAAGGATCGTGAAAGATCCTTTCCAACGACTATTATTGCACGTGTGTATGTGGCTTAAGAGTTTAGGAATTCTAACTTCTACCATGATGTCTTCAGACAATAAAAATGTTCCAAATGTACTACACATGATTGTACACATTGTTCAACAAATTGTACTGTAAGTAAAGATAAGATTACACTGTAAGAAGATTTTACCCCATCTTTTGGCAAGAACTTTAGTAGGATTGTATAGCGAGCTCTGTATTATAAGGCCAGGGGCTGATTCAGCTTCTGGGTCTAGTGCTGGGTTTCGGGAGTCACTGACAGACCGTTCTCTCATTATTAGGACCCACCGCAGCCAGTCACACAGGTTAAAAGGGCAGCAGGGACGCAAATGTTTATACATAAGCTAAGGGTGTCACAGTGCAGTGCAATAAATGTGTTTTATTCACAAGACTGGCTGTACAGAATTACAATTCCTTGGCTGGTAAAAGAGTACACATGTATCTATTTCAAATGTTTACTTAGCTGTTTGCCTGAAGTTAGTGCCAAATATAACTTTATTTTCAATGATAAACTTTTTACAAAACAAAAACTTTCTGTATATTAATTAAGGCGGTTTGTGCTCCTCATGTTGTGCTTGTATGTATTCTGTTCTTGGCATTCATGAGATGCCCCTGAGGAGCTCCAAGCATTGGGTGACACCACCCCTTCCCCAACACTTTAAACCAAAGTTTCCCAAACTTTTTACCATGGGGGAACCCTTGACATAACTTTCAGGTCTTCAGGTAACCCCGACTATAATTACTTTATACACAGATCGCAGTATATTAGTGTGGTGGTCAGTAGGAAGAATTCCTCTTAGATTGTTGACCATTGGGAAGAATCTCTCCCTTATAGGTAAATAAAAATATCATCAGCTAAATTGACAAATAGCTCCAACAATATGTGTGGGCTGATTTAATAAACGAGGTAAAAATCTTCACTCAAAAAAAATTAGAATTTTCTTTAATTGACTGGATACTTGAAATGATTATTCACACAATCATGGAGTTAAGATTCCCAATTTTAGTAAATTATCCTTATTAAAATGCAAGGATGGAAATGTGTGGCGGGAACGCTCACTCATCTGCAGAAGTGTTGGAGACAAATGCAATCAGTATGCTACTTTAAAGCGTAACTAAAAGGAAAAACTTTTCAAAGTTTTTAGGCAGATTAATATTGCAGAAAGGTGATGTCCCTTCTTCATTAAGCACCTGCCTGATTGTTTCAGGAACTGTCAATGGGGGAATTGTGCGTGTGCAGCCCAGCATTGGTTGCCAGAATACCTGGCAATTACAACTTCCTTTGTGCTTGTTAGGCGCAATGACTTCAATGTCCAGCCAATCAAGATAGCTGAGGATTGTATCTGGGAATAGAAGAAGGAAGAAGATGGTTGCGCCTTAAGACGGAATGGGGAAAGGTGAGTATAGAGGGTTTAGTTCCACTTTTTCTATTAGGAAAGATTGTTCCCTACCAGCAATCTGCAAAGAAAGACTTTAAATGTAAGCAGTGGTCTCTCTTCAGAGGTTTGACACAAAACTTTAACAAGCAGGAAGAGTCACACTATGTACACATGCTAAATGTAGGTAGCTGAAAACAATCCTTTAAGATTTTTTCTAGCAACAGAGGAACAAATTGAAAACACAGCACTACTCGGGGTCTATAGAGAGGGGCAGGGAATTTGAGGAAGGCACCCTGTTGTGTCTCTGATTTCACTGCGCAATGTACACACCTCCCACAGTGTGCATTAGAAGCTGGAACAACTCAAATAAAGATCAAATTATTTTTTAAACCTCACCTTATTATTTATTGGATTGTGTTCTATTATTCTTGGATCTCAGGCTCACATGTATGAAAAGCACCCTGTTGGCCCCTCCTACCAGCCATGATCAGTCTGATTTGCATACAAAAGTACAGAAAAAATGTAATGACATTACGGATAATAAATCAGATAACCATGGAAAGCAAATAGCTAAATCTTCACCCTTATATGCAATAATCTACAGCAAAGGTTTCAAACACAAGGCCCGGGGGCCGAATCCGGCCCGTCTGGGCATTTTATGTGGCCCGCGGTGACTGTGCCGCATCCAAGTGCCTGACATTTGCAGGCAGAAGGACCCCGTCCCAGAAAGCTAGGTAGAAACATGGCGGTCCACACAAGTGCCTGACCGGGCTGCAGGCAGAAGGACCCCAGTTGCTTCTTCACACTCCCGCCGGGACCCAGCAGAAAGCACGGCTGTACCAGAGTCCCGATTCTGCTGCCAGTAGTATGGTGCTGGTGCTCCAGGTATGGAATCTCAGTGGGATGATAGCAATGTCTCCAGAGACACCGGCCTCCACCCCAGACATCTGGTCAGAAAACAAATAGGTGAGCAATTCTTAATTTCAAATATAGAATTATAGATAAATGTATTAAAAACCTGTTGAGTTTGTAATTTACCTATTTTGCTTAGAGTTCGTTTTGCACTTATTTTCAGAACATGATTAATACACGAGGATGGGGTGTGATATGATGTCTCAGGGTGAGGAAGGATCTATACTTCTACTAACGCTATGGATCTGAAAAAAAACTTCCCCCCCGCCACTCAGCCTGTGTTTTAGATTTTAGCCCTGTGATTAGATTTTGACACCTCTGATCTACAGGATCATCTAGATCATGGTCGCCAACCTTTTGGGTTCCACGGACCACTAAAATACCGGCTCCTGAACGCACATGCGCGGGGAGCCGGGTGTCACTCAAAGGGGCAGAAACCTCCCCTATAGTGATGTCATGATTACATAACCCTGCCTACTCACCCTTCGCAGATCTGAGCCTGGGATGGGAGTGTGGGCGTGTTGTGTCCTGGGATACAGCCCCCACCTCCCTGAGCCTAGGAACTGTACAGGGGATGTGGTCTGCAACTCTGGCCCCTGCGTCCCCCCAGCGGGGTCCTTCTCCTGACCCCGCACTGGGGATGCACTGACCAGAGCCGCGGACCCCTAAAAAAAGAAAGTTACAAATGTAAAACATTATTTAGAAAGGATGATTATTTAGGCAGGGCTCAGACCTTCCATTTCCCAGAAGTTTGTATTGTTGTTTGAATAATATTCTTGTCGGAATAGAAACAAAGCTGCCAATGTTGACCTTGAACAATGTTTACAATCTGTGCCATCAACCTGGTCAAGGATTTACTCCAGAAACTGACTGGTCAGACTTCACTTGATACGAGATCATTGACCTTTTAAGAAATTAAAGCAGCCTGAAAGTTTGCACATTTATATCAGTAATTGCAGGGTCCTTATTTATTTATTTTGGCACAGCTAACTTTACACTTGGTGTTAACATGCATGTTAAACAGCCTCTTGCAGTCTATTAAAAGTCAGTGCAACAAAGCGACAACACAAACACATATTGGAGACATAGGGACTGATTTATTAAAGCTCTCCAAGGCTGGAGAGGATACTTTTGTCAGTGAACCTGGGTGATCCAAAAAACCTGGAATAGTTCTGGTCCAGGATTGAAAACATTTGCTAGCAAATTAATTTTGAAGAAATCCATTCCAGGTTTACTGGATCACCCAGCTTCCCTGATGAAAGTGTATCTTTTTCAGCCTTGGAGAGCTTTAGTAAATAAGGCCCATCATTTTAACTTTGGCATTGAGCTTCTGATCACCAGGTATTTTTTAAAATTAATTCTGAGGACTCGGATGTATTGAAAATTAGAACTTAACATATTCCATTAGGCACACAATATTCTGCTACTGGACCGTATTACTGGGCTTTGTATCCATGAATGTCAGAGAGAATGTTGTTGTTAATGTTATTCTGAAAATGCCAGTTGACTGGCTGTTGTTGGTGCACTTGAATTCTTGTTCAGGGATGGTAAGGAACTAACACCCTCAAACACAAGAGCTAAACCAAAGTAATCTTTGTGTTGTCTTCATGTGTACTATAAATGTCAGGTGACTTTTAGGACCGGAATATTTTGTGAAGTTGTTCTTGTTACATAGATTTGTTAATAACAAGATATTGTATCCTGAAATACCTGCAACAGGTCATGTTTTCAGGATTAGGCCCGATTCAATTTTAAATATTAAACTGTAATTATAAAGGGCCAACATATTACGCAGTGCTGTACATTAAATAAGGGCTGCAAATGACAGACAGTGACACAGGAGGAGAGGACCCTACCAAGAATAAAATGTAAATAGGTAAGTTCAGGTTCATTGATATTCCTGGACGTTACTTACTGTATAATAAAACTATTTTGTATTTACCGGACATGACTTCACCTTACTCTCCACCATAATAAGTTAGTCCCTAAACATTAAAAACCATGTATATATGAGTACGACAAACACAGAAAAACAGGATTCCTGATTTTATTTTTAGATTCTTAATTACAAAGGATCACGTTTCACCATTTCTAACTATAAAACAAAATACATGTTTAAGCCAGACAATAACCATAAAACTTTTTTTTTAGAAGAGAAGGAAAAAGTTAAACATTGCCAGGTGTTATGTCCCTAAACCCCCACAAAGGAAATTTCTGCTCACGTTTTACCATGGGGAGAAGTGGTCAGGACAAGGATCAGATATTCACTATAACATTCCCTCCTGCAGAATCTACCAGACTCATGTGTCTGTCAGTGGCAGTCATTGATTCTCCATCTTTGTGTATTAGAGTAGGGAAAGTAATATAACTTTGTTGGTTATCACGGCTATCTGCCTTCTTTTCTGGTCTTGGTGTCACAGGGATAAAGTGTCTACCGTAGGGTGATCTTTCAAATGGAATCACACACAACAGTATAAGAATGGCAGATTGGTCTAACCTTTCCCCAGTCCATACAAAATTAAAAAAAAAAGTTTTAGCTTAGGTCAGGCTTTAAATAATAGTTTCTAACACGACTAACAAAATCCTTTCCCTACTTAAAATGAATGTATTTAAATAAAATAATAGCAACCTACTAGTCAAAAGCTTTTCCTAGCTTTATACAGTGAACATCTCTATTATTGTGTGTGCGTTTTGTATTTTGCTAGTTAACAAAGTGCTAGTTTTTAAATTACAATGTACTTATTTGAAAGTATATTACTGTGAATTAAGAGAAAAAAAACATCTCTTATAAGAAAACCCGTCCTGCAAACCCCCATTGTAGTAGTAAGTTCTCGTGCCTTTTTATGTGCTGCCTCTGCTGCAAAGTTTTTGGGAACAAAATGAAATGAACTTTTACTAGAAGTCGGTGCTTGTACACTTTCAGACTTATCCCTATCCCCAGATGACAGCGGCTATGACTTGTTACCGTCTGGACCCAGCACAGAATTAGCACGGTGTGTAGAGGTCGTAGCATGCCCAGAGGTGCTGCAGTGGTGACATGAGGATACGGCAATGGGTGCCTATTATACAGCAGGGGTTTGTTGTTGTTTTTTTTTCCTGGCAGGTGTGCTTTACGAAACACATGGATATTTATACATAAAAGCATCTAAAATAACCCTCTGTGGTACTCATATGAACCAATCTGCCACTTTATTTAATGCTTCTGAAGGATAATAAAGCTGACTGGTTGCTCAGAACATCACAGACAGTTGCTTAGGATACTTTCATGCATAATGCCTACGTTTCTAGACTTAAGACAAAACAACCAAAATATTATTTAAAATGAGCTGCAGTTGTAGTTGATCGATCTTACACACAATAATGGTGTCACAACATATTCTAGGACCTGTCACAAATACAGATAATGATATGGGGGACCTGACACATAAAGAATTATCCATATGATGAATATGCAATTTAATGTACAACAATACTAAAACAGCAAAGTCAGGTAATAGAATCGGAGACCTGTTACTTTAGTTTTTAATTAGCTTTGTTTGCTTATATAACCCCTTTCTATAGATTTAGTGCGAAGTCTAATTAAAGTTACTGAAATAAAAATTTCCTGGTACAGCCTAATAACAATGGCTATTATTCCATTATATTCTAGTACAGCAGTATTCATTTCCAGCGGTCACACCTGCACCTCTATATCGGACCCCTCCCCGCCCCAACAAAAAACAAAATGTTTCCATCTCTCATATTTGGATCAACACTCCCAAATGTTATATTCAGATTATTTAGCCACTGTTACACCATAGCCAAAAGTGTCTTCAGCGTCTTCTACCTAAACTACAAGTTATATGTTACAAAAATGAATACAGAAAATGCTATTTTTAAAACCCCCTTCACAAATATTAAAACAAACAAGATGAAAATATGTACATAAAGACAGAATTGTCCTTGGGAATTATCGGTTTCTTATTTAGAAAGTTGTACTGGAGGAGAAAAGGTTAAAGATTATAAAACTATGTACAGAGCTGTAAGGAGCTGTCCACAAACTAGATGAGCTTTGTTCACTTCTTTCTTCCGGATTTCTTTGGACTGGCTTTGGCCTTGGGTTTGGATGGTTTGCCTTTCTTCACCTTTGATGCTTTTACAGGTTTGGCTTTCACAGTCTTTGTCTTTTTGACTTTTTTAGGCGATGGTGCTGGTTTTTTCTTTATCACCTTCTTGGCTTTCTTCTCGGGCACTTTGGGCTTCTTGGCTTTGGCTGGAGACTTGGCAGCCTTTTTCGGTTTTACCGCTTTTTTCGGAGTTGGCGCTTTCTTGACCTCCTTCTTAGGCTTCTTAATTGGTTTCTTAGGCTCTTCAGACTTGGCCAACCTGAAGGATCCTGAAGCCCCGACACCCTTGGTCTGCTTGAGGGTTCCAGAGGTGACCAGCCTCTTAATTGAGAGCTTGATTTGGGAGTCGGCATTGTCCCCCACTTTGTAGTGATTCTTGATGTACTTTTGGATTGATTGGCGTGAAGAGCCGGAGCGACTCTTCTCTGCCTGGACGGCGGCCAGGATCATGTCCGAGTACTTTGGGTGGTCGTTTCCCTTTTTGGAAGCCCTAGATCTCTTGGGTTTGGCAGCCGGTGCGGATGATGAGTTTTCCGTCATGTTTGCTTTTATTGCAGATGCTTCAAATCACAAAAACTTTCCTGACAGCCGGGCAATTCTTTTGTCTCAATTCCAGACTCTTGTCACTGGCAGGGAAGAATGGAATGGCCACCTGGAAATATGCTTTATAAAGACTTCTAAACTGCTGAGCTTCAAGATATCCGATTATTATTCCAATTCTTCAGTTATATTGTAGTAAGGGATTCTTCAACACGTAGCAAAGTCAATGTAGTTTGCACCTGTCTCAGGTCCTCCCTCCTGTCAGTCAGTTTTAATATTTCCGTATGATTTCTGTGTGTGTTTTCCTTGTTGTGCTTGTGTCAGGTATCTCCTCAGCTGTCTCTCTATGCTGCTCGGCGACAGTCACTAACACTCTTTCTCTCAGAGCCTTCCCTCCCTCTGATAGCCCCTCCCGCAGGTTCCCGCCTTTTATTTGCTGAGGTCGGACCGAGTTGAAGACTGTCGGCTGCGGGCGGGAAGAGGCAGACATGGCGCCGCTCCTCAACTATCTGTGTTTCTTCGCGCACACAAAGTGTCCATTCCCTGAGCTCTCAGGCGCTCCGCCAGTCTCGTATCCATAGTCCCCGTCAGCTCAGTCCTTGCTCTCTCACACCCTCCTGTCTCACAGTCCCTGGTCTCCCCACAGCCCGCGTGAGAGCCCCGAAAAGTGCCATGGTGTTGCTAAAATCACACGCATTTCGTCCATTCTGGCCCCTGTATATCGGCCCCTAGGGGCCCTTTCGAAATGAGGCTTTGGCAGGGAAAAGCTGCATCCCTGAGCCAGCAGTAGGGTTCATAAAAAGACAGCTATGTCCTCTGTGGCTGATACTGGGGCGAGCAGAAGCGACCCCAACTAACACAGAGACGTGGGAGCTCAGTATGTCCGTCAGGGAGAGGGGGGAGGGTCTGGAGCCCTCCTGGGGGACATAGCAACAGCATGGGGTACACCCCAAGCCCTCTCATACCAGCACCCCCAATTTCCCCAAGGTAGCCAGCTCCTGGGGGCACCTGCCAGCTTTTTGCAAAACTTTTCAACAGACTTTTGTATTGTTTAAATGCTGTTACTACTGTGCTGAGGGGACAACTTTCATACAAAAGGGGTGCACAGCATTACCATGCTGCCAACACTTATTGGGGTGTAAGTATTCCCTTCAAATGGTCATAAAATGCTCAAATCTCTGCCAAAATGACATAAAAACATTGTGTCTGACATATGTTCCCAGGTCATAAACAAGCTAGGGAAGACCTGCATAATACATGTATTACAAGCAAACCTAACAAAATAAAGTATATATGTATTATATGAATCTGTATTATAGAAATATTTGTTCAGCTTGAAGACAAGTATGAGCTCTCATGTTCCTAACATTGCCCTAAATGCCCATCAGCAATCATCTATTCCTGGAATCATACAGCTTTATGGGTTTGGGGTGTAATTTACAAAAAAGAAAAACAATTCTTTGCAGGAAAACATCATTCAGCATTCCATCTGGCTTTAGAAAACAAATGCTGCAAGCTTGATATTTAATGTCACAATGATGGGTGTTATTGTCCCAATGATAGGTGTTATTGTCATGCAGTATGATGATAACACATGTGCACTGTGTGCCTGTAATCATGGTGCAGATTATCATTATTTATCACAACATATACATAAAGGATGTGTGTGTGTGTGTGTGTTTTAAAAACAATACACATAGAGGACGTTTAATCTCAGCCCCCTGGATAAAGGGATGAAACAGATTTTAAAGATGTCAGACCCTTAAATTGTTTTGCCAAAAGCATTGCAGCTCGGATCGCCATCTTGCTGGAGGGAGTTGCTACTATTTCCATCTCCTTCCATTCCAAAAACACAGCCAAGTTTTATACAATCACCTGAGCTCCTATGGAGAGGGAAGTGTACATGAATGTTGCTATGAAAATCTAGCTATGTAATCCTTAGGCTGGAGAGATACTAACAAATCATCTCGTGTTTCTTCTGCAGCAGGGTTCTGGCACTTTACTTTAATATCTTCATATATCATTCCTAAAACATAGGAATACATCATTGTATCCATAACATTCTCATGTAGTGGGCTGATGATTGCTGGTCAGATAATATTCTGCATTTCTTCATGTTTTCATATTCATAGTATCATTTCTTGGTGATGTCAAGGCATTTTTGTTTTTTGCTTTCAGAGCTGCCTGCAGGTTGATTTCAATGACCTGCAGACCATTAGGAGCTGCATTTACCAAAGCTGGAATAAATACATGAAAGTGCCTATATTTAAAAAAATATATATTTACTAATATACTCTTATTATGCACCTTAATTATGGGGAGGACACAGCACCTAAACCTTAAGGTGGAACTCCAACTAGAGCATTTTTATTAGTCTCCAATAGGGTGTGGAAAGCTTTGAACCTTACATTTTTTTAGCTCTTTGTATTCCTTTTGGGGAGATGAACTTGGAGGATAGTTAAAGCTGCACACCTCACAGAGATGTGACCACAGAGATGGCACCAGGCATCAATGACAAACAATTAGACATCAAGTCACCAGCACTCGAAATAAAGAAACGCAAATTAGCACATATCTGTTCGGGGTACAAGTTGGGGTTTTGGGGGGTGCGAAGAAAAAAAAAATATATGCAATGGAAAACCCATAGCACTCGAGTGCTTACCCCAAGATGTCATACTGATATCATATCCTTGCCATTTACAAATTCGAATTTTCTTACAATTGTTTTCTTTATGATTGATCATTTGTTATTTGATTTGAATATTTAGGTATTCCAGTATGTAAATTGTGTCTTTTTTTGCCCATAGGAAAGGGTCTGCCGAGCCCCGGATTGTTATTTACACCCTGAACAAATGCTGTGACTGGCATCTCTTTTATTCGAATGATGGTGATTTATTATCTTATCCTTTTAGGGAGATTTCGTCTCACATTCTTGTCTGGAAACACAACCGGAAGTAAAAGTTAATTTCTGGAACTAGAATTCTCTTTGGTGATAATTATCACATTTTAGATTCCCCATTGCCTATGTTTCCTGGTGAGGATAGTTACCTGAAAAAGAAGTGTTTAGTAATCTTCAAATTAGAGGAAGAAAGCTAGAGGAAGAAATTGCAATCTAAAAAGCTTCTAAGCATTCCCAACCCTGTTGAAAAAAAAAGTCTAGAGTATCAGAAGCCTATATCAAGAACAAACTGTTAATATTAGTGGAAAATAGAGTGGGTAAGGGCTACTTGGGCTCCAAGAGATTTCCTCTCAATTCCTGTTTGGAGGACATTTAGTGTACAGGAAGGAAGAAAAACTCTCCAGACAGAGATCAAAATGCCGGAGGGGGGCAGATTCCATGTCAGAGCTGATGTCTGTGTCCCTGTTGCAGATTTCCCTTATGCCCTGCGTAGTAAATCAATGGACAGAAAGTCCATCCTACCAGAGTCTTCCTACCAGAGCCCTTAGAACACAGTAAAACCCAGATTAATATTTCTTCCTTAACATGTCCACCTATAACATACATTTACTAAACATATATTTTTCAAATTTATGGTCTGTCGTTGTTGTGCATTGAGTACATGTAAAATACATTTAGGGTTTGCTTCTCTTCATTCTCCAAAAAGTGACGTTCCAAATATTAGCTATGTACTAAAACTAATGTTTTCCTTTAATGGAGTCCCTTTACCATTTTCATGCAGTTTATTAGGAATATGTTTTTATACCCAAATGTCCATGAACAACGTTGTATAACGTAAGGAAAATTTTACACAAGGTTAACATGAAAATTACAGCAATACAAGGACCTACAAGCTTTAGAAAAGTGAAATTGCAAGTTGCCCCCTCAATGGGAAAACCACACATATCTATCTCTCCCAGACTGATTCATTCTGTAAGCTGGGCTGTTCATTACATTCTTCTAACAAAAGTGTTTATTATCTTAATAGTTGCTATTTGAAAAGTCACTACTAAGTTTCATAGTTCTTTTTCTTTAAGGTATTCCTATACAAATATGCATATGTAATTGAACAGTTTTCAAAATATATTTTTAGTCCAAGGGATTATGACCAGTGTCAATTTGTTGTATACAAGGCATGTAATGAATAGCACAGTGTACATAGCTTTGACGTTTTTGGTACAGAAAAGGTGCAGAAAATTGCTTTGGTACATTTTTTTAACAGTGAAAAACTGCACCATTTCATCGGTGGTCAGTTAGAAAATGTTTGAGAGTAGTGGTCAGGGCCACGGGTGGCCAATAGAGAAGTGTGGTAAAGTGGTGACAATCA
>NC_092865.1:71549961-71555721 GCF_032062135.1 Pyxicephalus adspersus | reverse complement strand
AGGAGTGGGTGGGGGGTAATTGTCGCTAATGAGAATGTGGTGGTCCAGAATTACAAAAGTCCAGCTAAGGATTCCAGGTGAATTAATGGTATTTGAAGTGCCTTTGAGAATCCAGGTAAGTTTGTTGTTGACCATAATGCAGTTGAGCTTTGATTTAAGCTCTGATAAGGTTATGTCAGGATATCTCACGGCCATTGCAAGGGCAATACAAACTGCTAATAAAATGTAATAAATCAGTTTTTTGAAAGTTTGAATAGCGGAAACTCAGGGGGTTACAGAAGTTACTCCCCCAACCCAACAAGTAAATAAATATGTATATATAAATAAATCAAGATATAAGACACTACAACAATTTTAACTGGCAGAAAATGGCCGCGGCACTTTATTGATTTTAATATCTTAGCTTATTATCAAGACAGTTCATTACATATCAACATATAAACTTACTCAGCCATTAGAGCTTGAGCAATATTAATCAACAAAAGCCATACCAAATCCATACCAAATTAGTCCCCCCCTAATAAGGGGTGACAAACCACATTCATATGCTAGCAACATTAAAAGCAGTAAAAGGGTGAACAGTGAGGCATCGATGCCAGACCTTCTTATATATCCTTTTGTTTCAAAGTTTTTTTTGAAATTTTCAAATAAAATAAACAATAACATTACACAACAAATTTGCATAGAATAACAGGAAGAGAAAAAAAATGGGGGAGGGAAGGGGCAAATAGGTTCAAAACAAAAGAAGAAGAGCGCCAACCAGTAACCACACATCAGTAGAATAAACATATGAGGTCAAACATAGTTCAACACCTCTTAGTTTACAAAGTCTAAATACAGCAAGCAATAAAGTTGTTTTCCAATCTAGACCATAAAAAAATGTAATACAAATAAGTACAATATTACAAAAATAGCCTTATTCACAGATTTGAAACATGTGAGGTATACAGGCATATCAAGAGTGAGATCATACAGGTTGGTGGGTAAAGGTACCTTTTAATCATTCATTCCCTTTGTAAACATTTAAAATTTAAATTGAAGAAAAAATTAAGAGAAAAATATGGGGGGGGGTCTGGGTACCTTGCTTGAATTATACATGAATATAATCTATCCATGGGTCCCATGTGTTGTAGAATTTGTTGAGATCGTTTTTAAGAGTACAGGTTAATTTGTCATTGACCATTATCCAGTTAGGTTTGTTTTTGGTGAACTCAAGGGGAATAATGGAAGCATTCCAATAACAAGCAATGGTATTCTGATCAGCTAACAAGATATATTAAATTAGTCTATATAACTGTTTCGGGGCTATATCCTCTACTTGGGAAAAAAGAGCACACTTTATTTTCCTTGGGATGTTTACCTGGATGACTAGGTTCAAAATGTGGATCCAAAATTTTTGAACCCTAGGACATCTCCACCAAGCATGGAGTGCAGTGCCAGTCTGACCAAATCCTCGAAAATAAAGAGGAGCGACAGCAGGATTGTCTTTATGGATCCTAACCAGGACCAGGTACCATCTCAAAACCTTATAACTGGCCTCTATTATCGAAATGTTCAGAAATATTTTGGAAAAGTACACTGATAGATCCTGCCATTCTTGCACGCTCCGCTCCACCTCCAAATCTGACTCCCATTGTTTTATATAGGAAAGTTTCCTTTCGTGTGAGAAGAGAGTGTTATATACTACCAAGATCCTCCCTTTGGATTCAGTTAAAAAACTGCATTTTTTTCAAAATCCGTACTCTGGATTGGTGGTTTCAACACTTTAAGTTTATTTTGAATAAAAAACTGATTTGTTGGTAACTGAAAATTCCTGTATATGGAAGGGAGAGGCTCCCTTGTAAATGTAAAAGGCTCAGAATAGCCTTGCCATCAAGAAAATTTCCGATTCAGAATAATCTTTTGTTGCGCCACCAAGTGAATTGAGCCAGTTCACAACCTGGAGGAAATGCAGGATTATGCCATAAAGGAGTAAGTGGAGTATGGGGGGAGTGCAGGTTAAAATTAGTTTTTTACAGAGAGCATATGAAAGTGAAGGACAGAGAATCACAGGTCTCTTAGAGGAGAGGATCCACATAAGGACCTCGTTCGGTTTTGAGGCCAGGGCCTCCAGGTCAGTCCATTGTGGTCTTGGATGCGGAAAAGTAGTTTGGCCTAACACTGCGATTTGAGCTGCTCTGTAATATAACATTATGTTAGGTACACCCAATCCTCCCAATTGTTTAGGAGTATATAATGTAGTTGCAATAATGCGGTGAAGTTTGTCTCCCCAAACAAATTTTTTAATTTGTTTTAAATATTCTTTAAGACCAGCCTGGCTATAGCAATAGGGATGGTGCGGAAAAGATAAAGCAGTCTGGGTAAAGTGTTCATTTAGATTGCAGCTTTTCTCCCGAACCAGGCAGGAGGGCTAGAACACCATCTATTCAGACTTCTAGCTATTGCACCAAACAGGGGTGTGTAATTAGCTGAGTATAGATCATGGTGAGAAGAAGTAATCAGAATGCCTAAATAGGTGATTGCTTTGAGTTTCCACGTGAAGTCAAAATTATCTTTGAGTTGGGTGAATATGTTTGGGGTCAGTGAAATATTTAAGGGCCTCCGATTAGGCTTTATTGAGTTTTAGACCTGACACCTCTGAAAAGAAGCTCAACTCTTTAAATAAGTTGGGCAAGGAGATGAGAGGGGAAGTTATATACATTAAGATGTCATCAGCAAAAAGTCTACATATATGTTCCATAGGACCACATCGAATGCCCTTGATGTCAGGATTAAGTCTTACAGCTATTGCTCACACCTAGAAGCTTCCAGAAGCCCACCACAGATTCCCACCAGAAGATAGAAAAAGGTAAATAACATTGCATTAGACATATTTAAATAAATCATCAGTAAAAAGGGGATAATAAATGGAATAAGGGAGGAATGGGGAGAAACTGGGAGAACGTCACCAGCCCATGTCAGTGGGCACAAATAAATTGTTAGCCCACTTTTCAATCTTAGTAAATACAGCTTTTTCCTGAGGAAATCATATTGGAAACCTCTAGCCAAAAACTCTTGAGCAGCCAACATTCCGGCATCACCTGAAACAAGGATCCTGGGAAATATATTGCAATTCTAGCAGGAACCAGATATTATCTCAACATATATAATTTAATTCTACTTGAAACACATCTAGAAATATTTTAAATAGGTTGTTGGCTATCTCGCACTACTCCTCCACCTCCCATGTCTTCCCCAAAACAGTTTCCCATTATCTCATATAGAAAGGCTTAGAATAGGGGATTTAGAGAACCACAAATATTTGGTGAAGAACCGAGTACCGGGACTTTTATGGCCAATAGAATTGTCATCCAAACGAAATAATATAAAATGTATAAAAACTCACTTTATTATATAATAATATCATAAAATTCACAACAAAAATACATAAAAACACTTAGCACCAATATTTATCTCCTTATGAAATACCCTTGAATGCGTGTTCCAAATTTCAGCACGTTTCGCGGAATCCTAGTCCGCTTCCTCAGGAAAAAGGAGATCTATGATTACAATAAATAATCAACATTATGAAGTGTTTCCTTTAGATTGGTTGTACGTAACATAACCACTGGTACATTGATCAATTTTCACACTATCAATAATCCATGTTAATCAAATGATGATAGTCAAAAATTTTATTTACATGGTGTATTGGATGCACAATGCCAACTATGGATCTCTCTCACATAGCATGGTAGTTAGGATATGTATGAAGCAACAACCGGGACAGGAAACATACTCCAAGACACCGCTTGTTAATAATCATGCTTTTGAAAGACAATAAATTATGTTGATTTCTATATTAGTAAAGATAAATAAAATAGCCCATTAGGTGTCTCTTCCTGGTTTCAAAGAAAGAGTTTTATATTAACTAAACAAAAGTATTTTCCCTTTAAAAAGGTCCCATTAATTAAGTGAAAAAGGTGCTTAAGTTATAGTATTGGGTAATATTAGTGCCCATTTAAACTGAATGCCATATACCATCCCCAGACAATGAAAAAAATATCTGTAGGTAATTAAAGTGTGTCAATTAACTTACCACAATTCAATATCAGATCTATATATCAGGTAATTTACCAATAAGTAACTTCTTTGAAAATCACTGTGCATTGATGGAGCATTGAAATTGTGTAACATGAATCATCCTTGAGAAAAGAAATAGAAAGGCCCAATTGTAGAGGAGTGACACACTCCCCTAATTTATATCACCGTGATAATAAATAAAAATTTGCCAATAACTTTAGACTGGTATGTAAAGAAATGGTGTTTAGTCCTTTTGTTGAAGAGTAAAAGTTTAAAAAAAAGTTAATTTAAACAGTCAAATAGTTTTACACCAGAATGACATCCTCTGAACATGATTATGCTTTACTCCCCATATAGATGATTAGTGCATTGCTGCCTCGGAGAATGAACTGCTCACGTGCCTGAACACACCCAGAGTACATGCTAAGTTGCCGTGAACTGGAGGTGGTTTTGCATATAAATGAACCACTGATTTGCCACAATTTGCATTGTTGTTTTGAGACAACAGACCAGGGCTACTTAGCAGTGATATTGACATCTGTGTAGTAGAAGCAGAGAAACCCAAACAGACTGAGCTCTGGGGTGGGCAGATCATCAAAAAGGCAGATGGCTAAGAAGCCACAATACAGCACCCTCCCTTCTCCCAATACACACACAGACCTATGTTCACACAGTAAAGATATCTAGTTGTCTCCAGTCCCATTCTCAATACAATGCTAGTGTTTTTACTATTCAGAAATGTATTATCTAATCTATGTACTAACAACAAATATAAGAAATCAGGAGAGCTGTTTTTTTTAGGCAAACGTATGATTATATTGTAGCATGAGGTAGGTATAGAATCAATAATCAATAGAAGTGATTAATCCATTAGATTGCAAACAAATAAAGCATCCCCATTAAAATCGTCATGGGGATGATGCCTGTCAACTATACAAAAGCAGCTAAGTAAATCTCAAAAACAGAAGACCGTTTCAATCTTGACGCGTTTCACCAATAGGCTTCTTCTGGGAATACTTATTGAAGGTTTCTGTTCTGTTCTCCTCTTCAAGTTAGCCCCCTTATCCCACTTTGCTCAGAAAATGCCAACGCATATGATTTGTGCACATCTGATGCAAAGCATGCAAATAGAAAGCTAGACAAAGACATCATATGCGTTGGCATGTTCTGTGCAAAGTGAGATAAGGGGGCTAACTTGGAGAGGAGAACAGAACAGAACTGAACCCTCAATGTGTACCATTACATTGGGGGTTGGCGATTAACTGACACATCTATGGAGGAAGGGTATCATCTCCTTTAATTTCCTTCCACTAATCAATGTACTAGACAAGAACACTCCCATATCTTAAAAGTCCCTGAGGGTAGTGTCACTGATTGAGTATAAGCTGGTCCTAAAGAACAGAATAACCATGGTCTACACCAGGGGTTGGCCAACCTTTTGGACTACTAGGCCATTTCAGGAGGTCAAGAATGCACACTAGGCCAGAAAAAAACAAGGTGTCCAAGGAAAGGTTTTTTATTTAAAAATACAGTACGATCAATGGGAAACATGATGTTGCATGTTCTTAGAGACAGATACAATATCAGGGTCTAATAATTAGGAGTTCAGCAACAGAATGTCATTAAGGTGATTGTCAGTGAGCTGAGAGGGTAGCTTGTTCTTACAAAACTTCATCTTGGAGAACAGCTGCTCACACG
>NC_092865.1:71492009-71540902 GCF_032062135.1 Pyxicephalus adspersus | reverse complement strand
TGTGTGTACAATATCTACGAACGATCGTGTCGTTAACTCTATGTGCAGGATCGGTGCTATACGATCGTTCGTATATATCGTGCATGAACGTTCGTTGTTCGTTTTCCAACGATAATAATTGGAAGTGTGTATGTAGCTTTAATCAGAATTCTAATGAGATAAAGGTCCTACATGACCGGATTGACGCCATGCAACTTAAGCTGGATGATATAGAAAATAGATCTTGCAGAAATAACTTTAGGATCAGGGGCCTCCCTGAATCGGTCAAGGATATCACTGAGGCAGTGGGGCGCTTTTTGCACAACCTTCTACCTGATTTGCCGGAGTCGCAACTACTGATTGATAGGGCACATAGGGCGCTAGTGGCCCCCAAACAAGATGGCCCGCCTAGGGATGTAATCGTCAAGCCTCACTACTTTACCACTAAAGAAGCCCTTTTGAAAGTAACCAGGGGCTTGGATTTAATCGAGATGGAAGGCCACCAAATACAAATTTTTTCCGACATAACACCGTTCACTATTCAAAGGAGGAGAGCTCTCAAGCCGTTACTGCAAGTCCTGATCGACCACAAGATTAGATACAGATGGGCCTTCCCCTTGAAATTAGTTTTTCAATTGCAGGGGAAAAGTTTCTCCTTTTCCTCTTTTGAGGAGGGGGAACAACTCCTTCGTGAGCTGGGTTTAATTCATAGATCAGACGTTCAGCCTACTCCGGACAAGGAGGTGTCCACATCCTTATACCCACTATGGTCTAAGACCAAAACTACAGGGAAACAGACACAGAAAACCCCATGAATACTTGTGTAGGACGCGCTGCTGTTTTTTTTTTCTTTTTTGCTTATTGTCCATATGTCCTGATATATCAGTGAAGTCAAGACTCTCTTTCAGTTGATAATGTGTTAATTTCTCATTTTGTGATGTTTGATACTTCCCCGTGGTGGGGGTTTATGGAGATTGATTAATGATGGGTATGGTCATGTTCTTACACTCTCTGTGTCAATGATGCATATGCTATTCATATTCTATTCGGATTTACTGATATGATGTTATGTTTGCTTTTTCCTTTTTTCTTTTTTTTTAGTGGCTGCCGAGCCTACCTCAAGCATGGTGTACCCCTGTTTGGCACTGTTTGCTATCTTGAGCAAAGTTGTTGAGGGTACTCTATGTTTCATAGTTTAATTTGACGGGGGAGCGGGGATCCGGGGGGTTACACATGCCCTCATATTTCAGGGAATCCAGTTCAGGCCGTATTTATTTGATTTGGCCTGGAGGGACCTTCCCTGCCGAGATGGAGCTGTTGGGAGCTCCTACTGGCACAGGGGTTGGGGCCGCCCCTTGGGCCCTGGGACTATGTTGGTCCCGGGGACCGGGGTGGGGCCAAAACCCTGTTGATGTGTTTCTTTTACATTTCATAAACTGGTTTATGTTTTTGTTTTTGTTTTTGAGTCTGTATTGTTTGTCCTTGGTGATGTCCTGTTGTCCCCAACCTGTTGTTCCCATCTCCAGAGGAAGTACTAACTGGACGCTGTGTTTGTTAATTCCCTATGTTGACTAATCCTTTAGTGGCCCCGGTAGTCCACTCTAAACTGACGCTGTTATCACATAATGTCCAGGGTCTTAACTCCCCGGTTAAACGCTCCAAAGTATTCCACTACTATAACTCCTTAAATGTTGATATCCTGGCCTTGCAGGAAACACATTTCTCCAACTCTTCAGTCCCAAAATATTTGCATAAAAATTACATGATGTTTTATACTGCTACCTCTGATAAGAAAAAAGGAGGAGTTCTCCTATGCTTTCGGAAAAGTTTGAATTTTTCACCCCTAGAGGTTTTTAGGGACCCAGGAGGCAGGTTTCTAATAGTGGTTGGGTGTGTTGGATTGCAATTAATTACTGGAGTATCATACTATGCGCCGAACGAGGGTCAAGTGGCGTTTTTTCATGCTCTTTTGGAGGAGACCTGGCCTAAAGTGAAAGGTCCCCTGATTTTACTGGGTGATTCTAATTTGGCATTGGATCACATTTTAGATAAATCTAAACTGAGTAGATATAGGGATCCTCCTAAAAAAAGCCACAACCTCTCGCTTTTGCTGAGAAAGTATGACTTAGTTGATGTCTGGAGGGAGATGAACCCTTCGGTTAGGGATTACACCTACTACTCGGCAGCCCACGAACAGTACTCCCGCATAGATCATGGTTTCCTCCAATCCCATATGTTACCTAATTTAATAGGGGCACGAATTTTGTCGACTCCATGGTTGGATCATGACCCCCTGGCTTTATATTTGAAGGGCTTCAGTAGACCGCAACCTGGGTTCAGGTGGAGATTTAATGAGAGTTTTTTATCTGATACCTTGGTGAAGGATGAAATAGAGTCTTTGTTGACTACTTATTTCCAAATTAACTTGACTACAGATACAGATCGCTTATATGGGTCCGATGACTCCATCAGCACACCGGGCATAGAAAACTTCCATAACAGACTGGACCTACCCAAATTACAGCCAAAACATAAGGTATTCCTAGACAAGCCTTTCACAGTGGAGGAGATGCAAGGGGTCATGGGTCTGCTTAGGGTGGGCAGCTCACCTGGTCCGGATGGCTTTTCCAATCTGTACTACAAAACATTCAGTCCACTATTGGCATCGCACATGGTGGCATACTTTAATTACCTGCGGGAGGGGAACTCCCTAATGGGTGACGCTAACAAGGCATTTATCAGCGTAATCCCTAAACCGGGGAAGGATGCCTCGGAAGTAGCTAACTATAGATCTATCTCTCTAATTAATTGTGACTTAAAAATTATGACAAAGATCATGTCAGTTAGATTTAGCTCCTTTTTGGGAGCTTATGTACATCCGGACCAGGTGGGTTTTATGCTACATAGGCAGGCTCCAGACCAAACTAGGAGGGCCATTGACCTCATATCAGTAATTAACTCAGGTTGGGATGGGGGCCCCTCACGTCAAGCCATGTTGCTTTCTCTCGACCTTCAGAAGGCGTTTGACAGCATATCCTGGAAATATTTGTTTCAGGTCCTTCTTAGAATGGACTTTGGTACTGGTTTTACCAATCTCTTGTTGGCACTATATGACTCACCTGAAGCCAGGATTTCACTTGGGGGGTTCCTATCCACAGCTATACCAATTAAGAGGGGAACTAGACAGGGTTGCCCCCTCTCCCCGCTCTTGTTTGCCCTAGCAATTGAACCGTTGGCGATAGCTTTACGGGCAGATACTAACATTCAGGGTATAAAGTGTGGCCAAACTGAGCATAAATGTGCGCTTTTCGCGGATGATCTCCTAATGTTCATCACTTCTCCAATTACAACCCTGCCTAATTTGATGAGAACTTTAGACGAATTTGCGCTAAGTTCTGGTTTGTCGGTTAATAAATCCAAATCTCAGGCTCTCAACATAAACCTCCCCACTGAGATGTTGTCGGCAATTCAAGAGAATTTTGACTTTATTTGGCATAAAGAATCCATTCAATACCTAGGATTTCAGTTGTCCCCTACATACGATAGTCTATATAAATGTAATTATGGTCCGCTACTTAAAAAAGTATATGCAGATATCCAGCGGTGGTCTTTGTCCCCCCCCCATCGTGGTTGGGACGGATTGCGGCAGTTAAAATGAATTTGCTCCCCAGATTGCTCTACTTATTTCGCACACTCCCAATCCCGGTACCTATGAAAGAGATTGAACTTCTTCAAGCCAGACTATTTCAATTTATATGGGCAGGAAAGAAAGCCAGGTTTCATAGGGATACACTGTTAGCCCCCAAGCGCATGGGAGGATTGGGGGTCCCACATTTAAAATATTACTATGTAGCAGCGCAGGTAGCACAGTTATCACTAAGCTCCCTACAGGGTGCGCAGCCTCAATGGGTGGATTTAGAGAACCAAGATAGCTTTTTGGGATCTATAGATTCGCTGATGTGGTGGAAAAAAAATAATAGAGGGCACGTGAACTGCCCCGCTCTATCTCAATCCATCCGGGTATTGGACAAATTCAGTCCCCACTCAAAGCTTGCCTCTACTCATAAGCCTTTGACTCCCTTATGGAATAACCCGGACTTTCCGCCGGGCATGAGCCAGGCGACCTTTCAGTGGTGGATCTCTAAAGGCTTTAGACGAATTAGAGACTTGACTGATGTTCGGGCAGTATTTACATGGGAGCACTTGTCCACTCAATTTGACATCCCTGCCTCGGAATATTTCCACTATCGACAACTGCAGTCCTTTATTAATCGGATAATTAGAGACGCTCCAAGACCCTTGCGTTCCACGTCGTTTGAAAGTACTTGCTCCTCTATTGCTACCACGAAAGGCCAAATTTCTGTCATTTACTCGATCTTAATTAACCAAAGCAAAAAACTGAGATATATGAGGGAATGGGAGAGTGAATTGGGTATCACTTGGGACTTGGAGGAATGGCAGGACATGACCTATGCTCTCTCCAAAATATCTATCAACACTGCAGTCGTGGAAGCAAACTATAAAGTGGCCCTTAGGTGGTATCTTACACCAACTAAACTAGCAAAGATGTTTACTTCCACTTCTCCTTTATGTTTCAGGGGTTGTGGGGAAAGGGGATCTATGATACACATTTGGTGGACTTGCCCGGTAGCCAGGAAGTTCTGGGAGAATGTATTTAAACTCATCTCAAGAATTGTAAAGCAGGAGCTCAAAGGCTCGGTGGAGGCTGCATTGTTTAACAAATTTGACACCGTACAATTGAAACCCACACAGAAATTGATTAGATTGATTCTAGTAGCAAGTAAGATCGCTTTAGCCAAAGCATGGAAATCACCCACGATTTCCTTGGACCCCATAGTATCCAAGTTGAATTGGATCATGGTGAACGATAGACTTACACATACATTGAAGAACTCCCTAGACAAATTTGAAGATATCTGGGAGCCATGGATCTCCTTTAACTCTCCATAAATCTTGATTAGGGGACCCCGTTATGGTATGTGGGATTTGAACTCTTTGCGCTAGTACTTCCTCTACCCCCCCCCTTTTCCTGTTGTGTCTCTCTTGGTTTCCTAGGACCCCCTCCCTTTTGCCCTTTTGTGTCTTAACCCCTATGTGTTATATGTTACATGTTTAGTATTATGGTCCAGATACGAGAAGTAATGTGGCAATGTTTATTTGTTTATAGCCTATGCTCATGACCTTGCTTGGTATGCAAATTTTAATGCCTTCAATTTCATATGTCCTAGATAACATTCCAGGTGGGGCTTGTTAACAGTCTATACTGATTACGAAGATGTCATATATAACTTTATGTTGGTTGATGGGTTACCAGCCCATATTTTGGACCTTGTTGATTATTTTATTTTGACTATGTCTTACTCTTGTTATATACCTTTTTGTTGTTTTAAAATCTTAATAAAAATATTGAAATACAAATCTCCTGATAAGTAATGAGTGATTCAAGATGACCATTTTTTCAAAAAGGTATCCATTTTAGCCTGGAGTATAATAACTATTTTCTCACTGCTGAAGTACATCACTTTGCATTTCATCTGTGCAGGAGTAGGGGAACCTGACCAAAAAGCCTTTAATAGAGTCTGCTTTATGGCTGTGAACGCAATAGTAAAGATTCCCATCTGTAATTTGTTGCATTTACTTAGTTTGAGGAGCAAAAACACCCTAAAGAGGTCTTTCCAGATGCTTTTGTCAAAAAAGTAAACCCCTAATTGATGGACCTTTTGTAAGCTGTTTTGGGCAGGGTTCTCTCTGCCTGTATCACTGTCTGTATCTGTCTGTCATTTGCAACCCCTATTTATTGTACAGCACTGCATAATATGTAAGCGCTATATACCTACTAATTAATAAAAATTACCCTAAATTAATAGACCTCTAACCAGAAACTTTTATTGTGCGGGCAAATTCACCACATATCGAGCAGGAAACTCAATGAACCACGTCCATGAGTTTTGAGACCCAAGGCCTGCATTTAGCTAACCTGAGGAGCACCATACACCAGCACAGAAAGACCTTACAGTTACTGTAGTTTCAATAAAGAATGTAATAATACAGCCATGAGTGTCTGTATCCTAAATGAATTCCTAGTTGTCAAGAGTTTAGCTGATATGAAATTCACAGATAATAACAAAGGATAAAGTGCAGGCACCCCCCACATTTAGAAGAACATTGTAGATAACAGAAAGGATTCCCTTGCCCAGAGACATTCATGGAGGCTGTCCCAAAGCTGTAAAGCATTGGTCCCCAACCTTTTAGACATCACAGACCACTAAATGTACGGACTCTGGACTGTGCATGCACGGGCAAGCATGTGTCATTCAAAGGGGAAGAAACTTGAGTGACATCATGATGCTAGACTCTCCCAGTGCCCACTCTCCTATCGTAGGCTTAGACCGGCCAGAGTGGACCATGTCTCCTGTATGCATTGCAGGCTCCAGAGTCACAACCCGTCCACCGCCCTGAGCCTCGATGCATACAGGAGACATGGTCCGCAGCTCTAGTCCATGCCCCCCTCCAAGTGGGGTCCTTCTCCTGAACTTAAACTAAAGTTTAATCTGTAGATAAGGAAACAATTCAGCTGTATGTGCCGATTGTAGGTAAGAAAACATGGGGACCTTGGACAGGGTGGTCATCCATAACCCTGCAATGGCCATTGAATAGGGTCATCAAATGTCAGGTGGAAATAACATGCCGTTAAAAAAGGTGGTCGGGGGTGTGTATGAAGAAATTATTTTCCCACAATATTTTACTTCATTTCACATTCCCTGCAAAAAGTCAAATAAGTGGTACAGATCCGAGGGAGTTCATAAATGGCTAGAATATAACACTAGGCTGACCTGCAGTGGGACATTTGAGAGGGCAAAGTAGACCATAAGGGGGCCAATTAGATCTCCCAGTAATAATATGCAATAACACAGGTCAACAAAAAATTCGTTTTGATAATCATCAGAAACCACAGCAAACATTTCTAAATCAGATTTTCAAATATGTTTTCAGTTTTTCCCCAACACATACAGTTCCTGAGTTATGAGTACTATTATAGTTAACTTTGTACGTGCATGTATTTTGTACTAAACCATAAGTACCATTGAAGTAAATGTTAATACATCTTCAATGTGAAGTAAAATAAGGCACACTGTGGTATAGATCTTCTGAACAGTGTCAGTCAGGTTTCATTGTTTCTTCAGAAATGCTTGGAGTATGATTTTCTTGTGTACTCTTTGTCTGGATTGTCGCAGTGCAGCATCCAGCAGTAGTCAGCCATCATACTTTCTTTCCAGAAACCTCGGGATTACCACTTTTTGCATGTAAAAGCCACCCCGAGTCACAATCGGGATTACCGCTAGGAGGGTTAACTGAATGTCCTGGTAAAAACGTTCTCCTTGTTCGTTCGGGAAGAATTCTAGATGTGAGTGCAAGAAATGTATTTTTAATGACATGCAACAACCCAGTTTCTGGTATGAATCAAGCAGATTCTGAACTCCTTCCTTGTATGCAGGAGACTTATGGTTGCCCAGGAAATTTTCGCACAGCCACTTGAATGAATCCCAAGCTTCTAGCTCTAGCTTCTAGCTGAGATTGTTTGAAAACATCATCCTCAAAACAGACTTGATCTTTGGCCCTATAAATATTCCTTCTTTCATTTTTGCAGTGCTTATGTTTGGAAACTTCTCAACAAGGGACTGAAAACCCATAGAGTTTGATTTACCCATGGCCTTTACAAGGTTCTTCATCAAGCATAACTTGATATGGAGCAGTTGCAGAAATATTTTGTGTGGATCAACCAGAGGCAGAAAGTTGACACTGCTTTTTCCGAGCTTATAGGTATCTCTTGGTAGCCAATCACGCTTTTTCATAATGGTCTCCCGTAGATCAGCTGTCCCACACGCATAAGAAACAGCAATATTTTGTGAATCCTCCTTGCATTCCCATTAACAAGCTAATCACCTTTAGATCCCTATGAATGTTCTACTGGTGTGTTTTATACTGGATTGCTTCAAAGAGTAACTTCATGTTGTCATAGGACTCCTTAAGGTTAACAGAATGGGCAATCGGTAAACTTGGTTTGGAATTACTATTATGCAGTAAGACTGCTTTCAAGCTTCTTTTAGAGTAATCAATGAAGATACGCCATTCAGATGGAAAATGCTCTTGTGACAAATTGTTAAAGAGTGCATTTATATTATGACAGTAGCAGAGTGAGCCATCACGAGTGAAGAACGTTGTCAAGTTATGATTTTGTTTTCTGTAGTAAGTTACAGTTATACCCTTTGCAAGCAAGTGCTTGTGCTTAATCCTTGAAGCAAGAAGTTCTGCTTTGTTTTTGGAGAGATTTAGATCATGAACGAGATCATTCAGCTCTGCTTGTGTAAAGGTCTCTGGTTCTGAATCTTCATCGGGCAAGTAGTCAGGATCAGATGATTCGGGGTTGTAACTGGCTGCAACTCCAGCGCATTCCTCATCACCTTCAACAAAAGCAAGTCCATCAAAAAAAATATATTCCAATGGGTAATAAGTTTAAGAGGCTAAAATTAAAACCTATGTGGCTTACAGCTGATGTTAAAAAAATCATAAGGAACAAGAAACGGGCATTTCAAAATATAAAAATGAAGGATCACCTTCATCATTTGAAACCTATAAAGAATATAACAAAAAATGTAAAAAAGAGATAAAATGTGCAAAACTTCAAAATGAAAGACTGATTGCAAAGGAAAGTAAGGCAAACCCCAAAAAAATGTTTCAAATAAATTAATAGCAAAAAGTTCAGAACTGAGCATGTAGGCCCCTTAAAGGATTTCGCTAGGTTGGTAACTGGGGATAAAGACAAGGCAGATTTCTTAAACACTTAGTTCTGTGTACATGAAGAAAAATGGCAGAGCTCAAGTCCAAATTCATAATAGCAATGTCACTGCCTTAAATGAGTCACAATGGCTCAGAATTGATATGATTGAGAAACAGCTGGGAAAAATTAAGGTTAACAAAGCACCAGGACGTGATGGATTACATCCACGTGTCCTTAAAGAGCTGAGCTCAGTTATTTAAAAGCCATTATTTCAAACTTTTAGACTCTTTAGTCACTGGCAAGGTACCGATGGATTGGCGTAATGCCAATGTGGTTCCCATCTTCAAAAAGAGAGCAAAGTCATTACTAGGTAACTACAGACCCGTTAGTTTAACGTCCATAGTTGGAAAGGTCTTAGAGAGTTTGATAAAGAACCACATAGAGGACTTTCTGCTAGAAAATAATATTATAAGTAATAGTCAGCATGGCTTCAAGAAAGACAGAAGTTGTCAAACAAATTTACTCTCTTTTTATGAGGAAGTAAGTAAACAGGTAGACAGTGGAAAAGCAGTTGATATAGTGCACTTGGACTTTGCTAAAGCTTTTGACACTGTACCCCACAGACGGTTAATATGCAAGTTAGGGTTGATAGGTTTAGAAAAGTCAACCTGGTAATGTATAAAGAACTGGCTTAAAGATCGCATGCAGAGAGTTGTAATTAATGATTCATACTCTGAATGGTCTAAGGTTATTAGTGGTGTACCCCAGGGTTCAGTGTTGGGACCTTTACTGTTTAACATCTTCATAAATGATATAGAGTTTGAGATTAAAAGTACCATT
The DNA here is from genome assembly GCF_032062135.1 of Pyxicephalus adspersus. NCBI lineage: Eukaryota > Metazoa > Chordata > Amphibia > Anura > Pyxicephalidae > Pyxicephalus > Pyxicephalus adspersus. The sequence continues at coordinate 71,531,283 of NC_092865.1, read as the reverse complement.
TCTGTGTTTGCAGATGACACCAAACTATGTAATAGAATTAAGTCCATACAGGATGTCTATAATCTGCAAGCAGACCTGGATGTACTGTTTGATTGGGCAGCCATGTGGCAAATGATATTTAATATAGATAAATGTAAAGTGATGCACTTGGGGGCTAACGACATGCATGCTTCATACTGTCTAGGGGTAATACATTTGGGGGAGTCAGAAATGGAAAAGGATCTGGGGGTTCTGGTAGATCATAGACTTAATAAGCTTGGAGGAAAGGAAGTTTAAGCTCCGGATAAGGAAGGGATTCTTCACTGTAAGGTCTGTGAAAATGTAAAATCGACTCCCTCAGGAAGTAGTTTCAGCAACTACTATAGAATGCTTTAAGAAAAAGCTGGATGATTTCTAGAAGCACAGAATATAATTGGGTATTAAGGCTTTAAAGTAGAGATAACAGTGACTGTTGATCCAGGGAACATCCGATTGCCTCATGGAATCAGGAAGGAATTTTTGTTCCCCTGTTGAAGCAAATTGTACCAGGGTTTTTTTTTGCTTTCCTCTGGACCAACTATGTCCATGAGGTTTTATATCTGGGATATGTTTATTTCCCTAGTGATTGAACTTGATGGACTTATGTCTTTTTTCAACCTAACCTACTATGTAACTATGTGGCGGTACCAGAACTGGCATTGAATCATCATGGGGAACAGGCCTAATTGCAGAATCGAGGCTGGGATATAGAATTTTGTGCTTAGTTTTATCTGAGAATGCACTTTTGTTGACGCAGCAAAAATAGCAGTCAATTAGATCAGTGGTCGCCAACCTTTTCGGTCCCACGGACCACTAAAATTTCCAGGTCTGAGCCTGCAATGGGAGAGTGGGACACAACCCGGCCACTTCCCTGAACCTGGGATTTGTACAGGGGACGTGGTCCGCGGCTCTAGCCGGTGCGCCTTGCCAGCGGGGTCCTTCTCCTGACTCTGCTCGGGGGTGCACAGGCCAAAGCCGCAGACCACCAAAATTTTCTTGCGGACCACCAGTTGGCGACCACTGGATTAGATGGTCTTGCAGTTCTCTCCACACCATCGGGATTGCAAATGGCATTGCTGCTTTACACCGATTTAGACAGTCCGTTGGAACAACTAATACAGATGACATGTGGAGCTCTAAATTTATCCTGGTCACCAAGTGGACAGCCAAAATATAATTTGTATATCTTTTTAAGTTCTGTGGTAATGTGGCGACGTTGTGCTTTCATCGTGAATGAACCACACACGTAACAGAAACTTTATGGATCATTAAGGCAATTTCTAGGCATGATGACATCCGCATCAAAAATACTACAAAGCCCACATAAAATTATATCTGATGAAAATAACATGTTGACCTGTGTGATAGAAACTACTAACCCCCCCACTCTCCGAGTTTTCAAAAAGAAAAATATCAGTTTAGGCCTCAGGCTACCCCAAAAATATTTATAAAAGGCCCACAGAAGTGACCAAAGAACATGGGACAGTATGGGGAGTAGGAGGACCCAGAAAGGTCCAGAAATAGCGTCTAAAACTATAAAATCTGATAAAATTTCCAACAATATGTGTGCACATACCTGCTGTTGGTTTTATATTTTTGCTTGCATATGTCTATGTATACAGAAAATATTGATCTATATCTCTTTGTAGATGTACATCATCATCACAGCTACTATTACATTACTATACCACTAAAGTGTCTGTAGTGCACTCCTGAGGAAGCAGACTAGATCTGTGAAACGCGTTGAGTACATTTATCACATTAGTACTTACTTCTTTTGTGGTAGCAGATTATTGTCTATTTAACTGATCTCACCAACCTGTGGTTGTTGAGTCTCATAATTTCTTTTCTAGTGGTATCAAGCGTTTGTCTAGTGGCCCATATGGCCCTTTGGTCAATTTGATGTTAAAGGGGGGTTTTTTCTTTTGACTTTTTCAAAAATAATTTGTAAAAAAAAATTATGTTTTTAATGAAAATGAACTGTCAAGTACCTTAAAAGTTTCACTTTTTAGCTAATCCCTTGAAGGACTCTTTACTCCAAATGGAGAGCTTGGCAATCCCTCCCTTTCCAATGCTTGATTTTGGGATGTGGTACTTATTTATCTAGTAAATGTCAAGGGGTTTACATTTATCCAAAATAATTTCCCACAAATTCATTTTTATTAACTGATTAACACACTTTCTAGCAGTAGATGTCAGTATTGTATTAAAAAAACTGGATATGTTTCTTTTCTTAAATTTGTGCTTTTCTTCTTTATTATTCCATTCATACATTTTAAGCTATATTAATAATTCAAACACAGCTGATTATTGTATAACCTTTCTTTGTCTGAACTCTACAAAAGCAATATCCATTAAAATATGGATTTATTATTATTAATATTATTATTAATAATAATATTATACAGGATTTATATGGCACCAACATATTACGCAGCTCTGTACATTAAATAGGGGTTGGAAATGACAGACAGATACAGATAATGAAACAGGAGGAGAGGACCCTGCCCCGAAGAGCTTACAATCTAAGTGTAAGGAGGTATCACACAATAGGAGCAGAGATATGGAATGGTGGGATATAGTGAGGGTTTTCGGAGACAGAAGAAGCAGGTGGGTGAGTTTGAAAAGATGGATTTTCAGTGATCAAACGTGGCACCAAGACAACGTGCCTGAGGGGAGGGCCGAATAACAGTGTTATAACAGTTAGATATATGTCAGGGGGAGATTTGGAATTTGAGGGGGGATGATGATGAGTTCCCCTTTATCCAGGTTGAGTTTCAGGAATCGGTCAGACATCCATGATGAGATGGCTGACAGGCAGCATGAGATCCTATCCAGGACTGAGGGAGACAGGTCAGGGGTGGACAGATAGATTTGGGTGTCATCAGCATACAGATGGTACTGTAAACCAAAGGAGGATATGAGACTACCGAGAGAGGAGGTGTACAGAGAAAAGAGAACCGGTCCAATAACAGACCCTTGGGGAACACCAACATGGAGGAGAGTGGGTGAGGAGGAATTACCATTGAGAGAAACTTGAAGGGAGCGGTCAGACAAATAGGAAGCAAACCAAGAGAGAGCAGTGTCACTGATACCAATGGAGCCATGATTTGTATTAGAAGGGGGAGATAACAGTGTCAGAGGAAAGGAAAAGGAGCATGGAAAAGTTGCTTTGTGACTTAGCTCAGATGAGGTCATTGGCCAATTTAGTAAGGGTTGTTTCAGTGGAATGGGCAGCTCTAAAACCAGACTGGAGGAGGTCAAGGAAAGAGTTGGTGCTCAGGTAATGGGTGAGTCTTTTGTAGACAAGGCGTTCAAGAAGTTTGGAGACATATGGGAGAAGGCAGATAGGATGGTAGTTAGAGGGTAGGGAGGGGTCCAGTGAGGGTTTCTTTAGGATAGGGAGAATAATGGCATGTATAAAAGCGGAGGGGTATGTACCAGTAGAAAGGGAGAGGTTGAATAGTTTGGTTAGTGTAATCCTTATTTTGCTGCATGCAGTCAATCTCTCACAGTGTGCAGCAAATCAGGCAAAGCCATTTTCTGGCTGATGAACATCCCAATTTGATTGGAGTTCAGGTATTTTATCCTCCAGACAGGTAACTGTGTGTGACTATTAACTATCCCTGCTACTTTTGAAAACACCAGTAGTATACAAACTAATAACTCTAACCCAAAGAAGATCATTCTAGACCTGGTACTGATAAATGGGGATTCATTTTTTGAAGTTGAAGTGGTCTAACATTTGGGTTATAGGGATTACCAATGTGTGCGTTTCTTTTTAAATTAGAACAAAAATTTAAAAATTATATAGAAAAAACAACTTTCAAGAACACATTTGCTGAAATGGGCAAGATTGTAAAAAATAATTTAAAGCGTTGGAGTACACACTCAGAACATTTGAAGTCACTTTATTAATGCTAAAGTTACCTGAATTATTATTATTATTTTTAATCCATGAAGTGGAATATCCAAATCAGTTAAAAATTGTGTACGTGATAGGAAACCCTACAATTAGCCTTGGTCTTCAAGACGAATCCTTTAGTCTTATTCTGGTTTCACTAAATATTCTTACAAGGTTAATCACGTCAGTTCTGTATGTAATTCTAGAAATCAATTCTGCTTATTTCAGATCCTAAAGTGTATGTAAAGAATAAAGAAAAAAACATTTATTACATGCCTGCAATGTTTATATATTTCCCATGCAAGTGCAGAAAAAGCCTATTCTCAGAAATGCCTATCCCAGGAATATGCTTAGCTTTTAAGCCATGTTGTGGATTACAACATGCTGGATTTTTGTGGAATGAATGTTCTCAGCTTTTGCTGAACAACTCAACCACTCTCACTCTTGGATCTCTACAACATGAAGCCTAATAATCTTGTAGTCAAAGACAACAAAGTAGGAGGGGTAAACAAAGTTACTTGAAGATTTATTGGGAGGTATGCAAAGTACACAGGGGAGCTCTACATTTCTGAAAATAAGACAGTTTTGCACAGGTACAACAAAATGCACTGGGCATATAAAGTATGCTCAAAGTTTTCAAGTTTTTTCCATTACCATCAGTAAAAAAAAACCTGCAAAAAATAGGTACTAAAAATGAAGTACAGCTACCATGCTCATGCCACAGGTCTTTCTCTTGCAGAGTTGTGGCATGAGCATGGTGGCTGCAAGTAATTATTCTTGGTTACATTAAATGGATGCTCCATCATTACTATGTAGTATTGGATGCTAAAGATCCTGATGGCAGCTGTAGCTATGCCAGATACCAAAGATACATGGCACAGACAGCTTAAGTAGGTAACTATTTATACTGCAGGGTCTTTAAAAAATGTTTTGGCAACAGAAAAAATTTATAGGAAATCAAGAAAGTGCAATGCTTGGTAAAATGATTTGTTAAATCTGATGAATATTGAAGTGGTGAGTGTCTGAGGCCAGGGTATTCTCATGACTGCCGATGGCTGGGCTCTTTCAAGGGCACATCAGGCACACTAGAAAATATATTAATAACAGTGCGCCAATGCATTTTCCAACCACATTTGTGTCATATGAAACTTTAGAAAGAAATGACTCCTTTTCTTTTGACAACCACACATAGAAGATTACAGGATTACCTTTTTAAGGGGGTGGGGTTAATTTTTCTGCACCAGTCACATGACACAGGTAACTTCATGCAGCTGAGTGTACCAAGTTGTATTTACTTCCAGTATTTGCTATATAAAAGTTTACATATAGTACATGTGTTTAAGCAAGGTCTACTTTGTTTATTAGTGGAAGAATCAGTGGAGAGAATTAGTCTTGTGTAAAAGACAATTTGTTTTTTTTAAGGACTGTATGTAGGTGCTTTTCACATTCGAAAGGATCAGCAATTACACTCATGCTTATCAGATTAAAAGATTTTAGCTTTACTGTTGCCTGAATTTATGATCACATATGGCTCTAACAACTTCAGGGGTTACAGAACAGTGCCAAATAACAGAGACCCATACTTAAAATGGACATAAAGATTTCTATTTCTGACATCACATCCTAAAAAGACTGTCACACTGCCCTTCTTCCTAAAATATTTTGGATCACTAACTCAAAACATATCACGATTTTAAGGGTTCAGTTTTCTCAGGTTGATAATTACATAGGTATTCAGGATCTGTAACAAACAAAATGAAAGGCAGTGAGTCTGCAGAACAGGCAGGTGACTGTGATTTCAGAAAGAGGTAATTAGTGGGAGCATGTATATGGTCTATAGGAGCAATGTAGACAGATATGGGGCTTCAATATTTGAGGTGGTTATGCACTCTGTAGTAGAGTACCTGGGGTACATTTTTTTTTGTAGGATTTCCATTTCCATTCTGTCATGTAAACCATGCAAAGTGTATGTGCCATTTAAGGAATATGCTTCTAGTAAAAACTTTTACACTTTCAAGTGTGTTTATTTAAGCTGTCATAGCTGGTGATGTGTGCAGCATCTGTAGATTTCAAAAGAGGCCAAGATGATACCTTAGCAGACAGGAGGGTTTAGTTTCACTCTTAAGATAGGTGAGTCAGGCAAGACCATAAAGGCCTTAGATTTTGTGTGTGTGTGTATATATATCTATATCTACACAGGAAACAAGAGCTTTCAGCAAACTTCAAAATTTCTAAAGTCTTTAAAGGCACCTTTAAATCCAGTGATGTGAAGCACAAACTATACATATATTAAGTTGCTAATAGGCTTTAAGGAAAGTTAAGTAGGGCTTGATCTGCTAGTAGCTTGTTTAAATAGTTAATAGTTAAGGACCTAACACACATCGTAGTGTATCCTAGTGTCCCTGCCAGTTAAGCAAAAGTTAATGAACATTACTGCCAGGTACTCCTGATTTGTGTAACAGAGCTGTTATCAGAACCAAAAGCAATATCGATTTTCAGCAGCTCATGTCAGAACATGTATTATGATTTGTATCATCAAACTGGAGCTAAAACCAAGGTGTAGAAGGCTTTGGTAATGCTAAATAATAAAGTAAATATTTTTCTTTTATAAATATGCCAGTGCATTTATTATAAATTAAGACAGAATGATCCGTTTATATCATCCAGCTTCAAGAACGCTCAGTGCATTGGTACGGAGAACCAACATTTTATTTGTATAATAAAGGAAAAGACTTAAGTCACATGATGTTTACCCCATGTAACCATTATCATTTGTGAAAGGGCCATACAGTGTAAATTGGCTTATGATCTGCCCTGCTGAGTACAATAAAAAATGTATTCGTCATGAATGACAGAAGGTGAGAATCTATGCATTATAATACTCTATAGATCAGTCACAAATTACAGTAGTAATCACAGATTGCATGCTCACTCCTCAGGACGTATCTGTAGTCAACTTCAGACAGGTTCTATCATTGCAGTTCATTAGGCTAGAGTGTAAAGTCAGGACTACAATTTCTTTCTATCTACAGCAACAGCTCTTACCCCGGTGTCACCATCATACATCCCTATTGCCCAGTCACTGCATGGAGCGCTATCTCAGTGCTGTACTGATATGTGAAGAAGCAGTATAGATAACAAAACACAAAAGGCGAATTCAACCCCACTAACAGTTTTAAACAACATTTAATTTACAAACAGTATGGTGGTGGATTTTGTAGATTCTGCAATCTAAACCTGGATGTAATTGCTGCATGTGTGCTAGGCCCTATGCTTTATCCTAAATACTATCTCCATCTATCCAGTCCACAGTTACTGCCAGCCTTTCAGCAAGACTGGTAATAGGGATTTAGGAAGCACATGGGGTATTGAAACATGCAGTGCTGTGTGCAGGTAGTGGTGAGAATTGTGTGCCTTTCTTTTTACAAAATAAAAATTGATCTATAACCTTCAGCTCGCTGCATATGTTCACACAATGACTTGAATTTCTTCCAGTCAAATATTAAAGGTGCCTGGTTAATTTACCTGGTTAAAAGTATAACATTGTTTTGTAGCAGGAAACCCAACATTGCAATCCAAATGAACATGAATTTTGAACTGGAAACAAAATGTCAATAGAACACAGTTTCCACTACTAATCTCTGTATAGGACAAGTACAGTGAGGTGATAGACAACAGAGTAAAATAGCACTATACTAATTGATTGTATTGCTATAAATAGATCCCTAAATATAAAATACAGGTTTTCTATTAAAAAAAGAAACCATGAATAACAAAGAAACATTTGTATAGGTTACCTTAGTGTGAGATTAATATTATGGTAGCATTAGTTTGTGCAGTCAAATGTTAATGTATAGCGATGCATTCCACCTTACCAATACTATTTGTCATGCGATACCAAGGGAGTGCATATGATAGCGCCTCAAACATTTCCGGAGTATGGGTTAAACAAACCTGGTTCGGACTAGCTAATACTATGCAGCAATGCTGAACTCTATGTTCCCAAAGAGGGTGAAAAGATCAATATATTTTACATCTTCGATATACAAATAATTTAATACCAACAAAAATGAGATTTGATTATAATAGTTTTTATGTTTGTGTTCACAATTGTGAATAAGGGATCTATATAAACAAAGAGAGCATCCACACTGTTGACATACAGAGTAGTCTTCACTATTTCTTGCTTTAGAAAGTATTTTGTTTCGACATGCACCTCACTTGGTGCTTCCATGAAAAGTAGCATCTCACAAGAGCTCATTATTCATATATGTCCATACAGAGTCCTTCTCACTTTATCAATGACCTTTCTGTGTTGAATTGGTTCCGGTCTCTCAGTATACAATTGGTATTCACTTGGTTCTGGTCTCTCAGTATACAATTGTTATTCACTGGTAAAGTTAATTTACTATCATTACCATTGTTTACAGTAACTGCATTCAGTGCACTCACATTTGACCAGCTCAGCTCAACCCAGTGCTCTACTAAATCTCCCCACCATCGCTCCCAGTGCATTTATGTCACTTACACATACACATATACAGTTGGTCTTTAAAAGCAAACATTTACATTCTGCCATACGTAACAGTAAAATATACTAAAATATTGCAAATCTGGTGTTGCAGATTTTGGGCTATATGACCTTGTGCTACCGTCTTAGAAATGTGGAAGATAATCACCTTTTAATAATAAAAATAATAAACTGTATAAAATCCTGTGATTCACATATAAAACGATGCAGATTTGTGGCGCAGCCAGAGATTCAGTGATGTCACAGTGTCTGCATATGATATCTATATTTCCATGAAACAGGCGTCTAAATAACCTGTGAAAAAAATAAGAAAAAAGTAAAAGATAAACGTATTTTTTTTTTCTAAATGCTACATCCTATAGTGGTAACTGCCCCTTTAACAAAAAAAAAAATCTGTATGTGTATCCTACGTTGGATATGTAGAACAATGGTCAAGGAAGATAACAAAGGTACAAACCATCTTCACCTGTTATTCTCCTACACTGTTCCGTAGAGCAGCCTTTTCGCGCAGCGCTGCCATTGCAAGCCGCAGATGTTCCTTTAGTTGGTCGATCTCGCGTTCTGAGCGGGACTTAATATTATTGAGCTCCACATAAATGTCTTTGTACTTCTCCGATGCATACCTCTTGTCCTTCAAAAAATTTAAATAAAATTATGCTTTCTTTAAAGAATCACAAAATAATAGGTATATGTTTTTGTAGCTATACTAGTGACCTTGGAACAACACAAATGACTACTCTATGGAGGACATTAATGTCTGGGATTTTAGGGTAATACTCAGGAAACAAAAACCTGAAAAAAATGATAATTCCCATCGACCCAAAGATGAACCAGCAGACTTACTGGTCAGATAATGTAATGACCATTTTTACCTTTGGAATGAGAAGGGAAAACGAGTTCTTTAGTCAACTGCAAGTGCACCCATTGCCCCAATAAGTCTGTACAAACTTCCAACTTCAGCTAGTACATATTTCAAAACAACACTACTGGAATTTATTTTCAAGAATAAATGATACCTTCTGCATGTTCTGGAGATCCTCGCGTAGACATGAGACCTCTTTTCGTAAATACTGCAGTTCATTTTCTTTTACTCGCAGTAATACCTGTATAGAATAGTTAAACAATTACCAAGAGAATGGCAATCTATGACATTTCTGTACAATCGGTTTTACTTTTCTTGCAATAGAGCACCTTAAGGATTGTGCAGGTTTGTGTGTGGATTTTATAGTTTAAACCAATGCTTTGTATCAAATGTCTTAAAATCAGCATCTAATACAGACCACATCTAAACCCAAGAATTAACAGTAAAACTACACTATATAAAAATCTTTGATGCTAACGGCACACACAAAACTACCATCATGCTTGTTACAAGTAAAAAACAAGATTTCTTATACATTATTGACCTATTTGCTTACTGGCAATAGTAGTGGATTTAGACAGCAAAGGACCCCTATGCAAGCACAATTTTTACCCCTACCCTGGGACAGTTGGGGTATCATACAGAATTATTCACACTTTTTATTTGCCATTAACCTCCTGGGCGGTTCATTTCTGTTCAGTTTTATATGTCTAAAAGTGGTACATTGTTTTTCATGGAAATTTTACAGTATAATAATATAATAGTATGAGTATAATAAAGCTTGAAACACAAAATCATGTCAAAATAATAAATTAAAAAACAAATTATATATATATATATATATATATATATATATATATTTTTAACTTTTTAAAATTTAAAAAAATAAATCAATATTATACTCATACTATTACAATATACTGTAAAATAAATTTTCATGAACAATGCACTGCTTTTACACATATAAATCCATTGTATTGCATGAAATACAGTTATTTTGTACTGAATTTATTACAAATAGATTTGAATTTCCTGCCCCGCCCCGAACGAAACGTCCGCACGCACTGTCGTCACCCAGAACTCCTGGTGACTCATCGGGTGCAGAGGACGCCCGTCCTGTATATATAACTGTATATATAACTGTATATATAACTGTATATATATATATATATATATATATCTGTACAGTAGCATGTATAAATGTATAATAAATATATATATATATATATAAAAAATGATTTGAATTTCTCGCTGATCCTCCCGACCGCACCGACGTCACCGGGAAACCCCGGAGAACGTCTCTGCAGTTTGCGGCTGAACATCGAAGAGGAAGGACGTGTCCCCAGGACCTGCGGGGACCAGCAGGACGACGGGGGATGCCGACGGAACAAGGTAAGTGGGTTTTTTTCAAGGTTTAGGCGCCCGAGTGTGACTCGGGATTACCACTTTTTGCAGGTAAAATCTTCCCCGAGTCACACTCGGGATTACCGCTAGGGTAGGGTAAATAAATGCATTATATTTGCTCACTGTAAGAGAACAGATGAGTTTTGAGGAGACCATGAAAAACATTTTATAATATAATTAGTGGATTTTTTTTCTTTTTTAGGCATTGGATACAGGAATATTTGAATTGGACCTGCATTATTTTCATATGAATGTCAGTAATGTACTTTGCTGGCAACATCAATACCTCAAGCTCAGTGCAGTTTTTCTCTCCTGTTTGTAACCGTCCGTCATTTGGACCATTACCAGACATAAATGTTCGGAGCTTTGAAATCTCTTCTGATAGCCGATTATTGAGTTCCTGGAAGAAAAAAAAACCCTTATGCAGTTAGGATGTGTTGAAAGACAAATTAAACTCTCTACTCCAATAAGCAGCCGATGCAGATATAGATTTGACAAAGCACATTTTTAGGATAGTCCTGAACGCACTGCATGTGTTTTTATCTACCTACTGATTCTGTAATTTGTTACTACTGGTGAACAGATAAAAAGTAATTCTAATCCATAATATGAAGAAACCTGTCATGCAGTGCCAGCTCTATTATTTGTATTTTTTAATTCTTTGTACTGCTAGATTGCTATTTGTATACTGCAACAATTACCGTACATATGACATGGCATTCCTTAAATCTTCTATTCTTCTATTGTATCTAAACATATGTTTAAGGCATATCAAATCAACAGCACTTGAAATGACCTATGAGATCGCTGGAGAAACCATTGGCAAAGTGGTTAGTGGAAATAAAAGAGCAGTTCAGGACACCAATCTTTGTTTTTAATGTGTGAGACTAAGTACTGTATAAAAAAAAAAATAGGGAATTAAATCAACTTAACCAATACTAGAAAATGTGATTATGGTACTTCTTTGCGGCACTTGCCTGATTCTGTCTCACCAATTCTTGTGCTTCCTGCTGGCATCTCTGTAGCTCTCGCTCCCGCTCTGCAGCAGCCTGATTTAGTGCTCCTATCTCCAGACACTTCTGCGAGTAACGTTCCGACAGGGTCTGCAGCTCTCGTCTTAAAGCTTCCATATCAGATCTAGTAACAGGAGGTGCAATAGACAAGGATTTAATGAAAATACAGCAGAGGGATAAGCAACACAATAAATAGGAGCATGTTTAAAAAAAAAAAAAAAAAAAAAGCTGATGTCCCAGATGTTTAGCCAGCTTTAGACTGTACAAACAATTTGTTTTCATCACTGCCACTTTTCGGTTATGGCAGCTTCTCAGTGTGTCTAAATATAACCGCAGTGTCTAAGGCAACATACACACGTCAGATGATTTTCGTAAGATTATGACTTAAGGGCTGGTATCCGGCGAGAATCTGATGTGTGTGTAAAGCGGCATCCGGCGGATCAATGAACAACCACGACTGCAATACAAGTGAAGGGGAGAGAGCGCAGTGGGGTGCTGCTCCGTCGTTCTCCCCTCTCCATAGAGCAGAATGGTGCTGTATGTACATCACTCCTTCATGCATCTTTCAGTCTTTTGTTGTTGGAAAGGATTGTGAAAGATCCTTTCCAATGACAAAAGTCAAAACGTGTGTACATAGCCTAACACGATTCAAACATGCTGATTAATGCATTCTAAGAGTGACCAGTCAGATATACCCACTCAAACAACCTACACACACACACAACGTCAGGAGTGAAAAAAAGGTAGAGCCAATATATGCTTTATGACAAAGATCTCCTCCTACAGTATACAACCCAATAATATCCATGATTTATAGGAACATTTGGATAATTACATTCAGTTTTACCCTTTCCCAATATAAGCTACATGATCTTTTTTATACCATGTGGATTTAGGAGTTTGGGTTCGCCATATGAGTTTGGCCATATAAAGTACAACTTCCAATGCCCCATTTCAGTCAGTCATTGGGCTTTTTAGAGAGAATATGAATTTGCTTCAGCACACTAAATAACATCCAGTTATGGTTTAGATCTACTTTAAGGCTTATAAGGAGCACTATGTATCACACAAAATATAAAACAGAGAATGTACATACTGGTGTTGTCGTCGTAACATCTCATTTACAGATGATCCTCCATGTTGGAATGTACGAGCCTTCTCCACTTCTCTTTGCAGTTCTTCCTTGTGGGCAGCTCTGATTGCCTCAATTACTTTAGAAAATAATTGTATGTTATTTTGAAAATATTTTGTTTGCTTAAAACAAAATAATAACCAGAAAATGTTGCAAAGAACAAAGAATAAAATTTTGTCAAATCACTGAACAAAATAATCAAATCAAACAAATAAAATCAAATCAATAATCAAAACAAAAAATATTAGAAGCCAACAAATAAATACAGAAATCCAATATATAAATCGATGTCTTCAGCAGTAAGGAGAAGGAGCTTGATAATGTACATTAATGGTTTGAAAAAAAATATCCTATTTGTGATTTTACATTTAATTTAAGAAAAACAAAACATTCACAATCACATTTTCCTTTAAATTGGAAATATCTGTATCATTAAACAAATTTCATTCCAAGCTTTTTTTTCCCCGAAGTAAGACAATTTCTAAGTACTAGAAGGATCAGCCTTTATGTAAAGATGTATTTAAGTATTAGGTGGAATCCAATGAACCAGGACATTTGCTGGTTTTAGGTTCTCTGGGGATTCCAGCTTGGAGATCTCCCAGGCGTTGTTTTTAGTTGTGTTCCTTAATTGTAATTAAGTGCAAACAAAACGGTCACCAAACTAAGCAACAGAAAACATTAATACAAACTTCAAGTTACTAGAATATAGTAAAACAACTAAAAATTTTGCCTATTTTTGTACTATAACAAATATTATTTTAGGTGTCCTCATTCTACTAGCATACTTTCTTGCATAAGTCCATAGTCCAATAGTTTAACAAGAACTCTGCAGTAAAAATTAGGAATGGTGAGCAGACAGGTTGTTTGCTACCCTTCCTATATGCAATCGTTTCACATGCACAGCTCAGTGTATGATCCTGACATACCTAACTGCTGGTCATGAATACATTTGCGTGCATTCCGGACTTACCAGATGCTGTAGCTGCAGCTTCCTCTGCTAACAACTGGTCTTTTTCTTGTTGCAGTCTCTGAATCTCCCACTCATGATGTCTCTGAAGTTCAGACAGAAGCTGCTTGTGAGAAGACTCCATCTGAGACAGACTGTATTCACAGGCTTCCTGTAACACAGACATGACAGTCTAAGAACTAATGCAGCTAAATCACCATGTAGGGCCAAGGCATGCATTTGTGTAGTAAAGAGAACAATATAAAGTACATTAGTAACTTGTGTATTTTATCAGTATCACATTGCAATGGTCTAAAGTACAACATGCTGTGTTTTGAACATAGACAATGTTCCTGATCTTGGAACAAAGTAAACGTGTCAGGTCAGCTATAGTACACTGGTATGAAAATTATTCATACTCAAGAACAAGCATATTTTGATACAGGCTGTCAGAGATTGCTATATAAGATTAGACTTGCCTGAGAAATAAATCCTGTAGGAGCTGTCCCTTCAAATCCCCCTTTCTGGGATTCTATTTCTTTCTTTGCTTTTTCGAGTTGTATCTTTAAACTCTGTATCTAAATAAAAGTGTAAAAAATTTACAATTAAAACAATGTTACAATAGACCCAAAAAAATGACCCATATAAAACCGATGATTTTATTGCATTTGATGCCCCCCCCAAAAAAAAAAAAAAAGTTTGCCAATTTCACGCATGGGTCAGGTGAAATAGGAAGAAGAAGAGAAGATGGCGGTGCCCAGAGAGCCGGCTCCGGGACGAATGCTGGGACTACGCGAGAACTGATGTAGGACACCCCCGGAGGGATTGGACTGCCCTGTGGGATTAAAGGTAAGTGGATTTTTTTTTTTGCCGTTTTTGGGTTTAGTTCCTCTTTACCATGCGATATTATTATCAATTTTTATTTACACCGATGTTTTGCATTTTATATATTAAATGTAGCATTACTTTCATGAAATTTTCATTTGCCTTCTTTTTATTCACATGTTTTCTTTTTTTACAGAAATAGGAGTTCTTCTATAAGTTGTTTAATTGACCCTAATGTATTTTGCTACATTTGTGGTGAATATTCCCAGCAAAAACATTACAGAATTTGTGAAACAAGCATATCTTGCATATTTTAGTAAAACTGGGGGACCAAGATAAGTATTGGGCTCCCCATATGGTGTGCAAAACGTGTGTAGAGTGTCTACGTCAGTGGAAAAATGTAAAACTGAAAAGTTAGAAACTTGGTGTACCTATAATATGGCAAGAGCCCAAAAATCATCATAATGATTGTTATTTTTGTGCTGTGAATATAAAAGGTTTCAATCATTACAAGAAAAGCAAGTTGGAGTACGGTGATTTGGAATCAGCAAGATGACCTGTGCCGCATGGTGCTGATGTTACCATACCAGTGTTCAGTCCCTGATATTCCTGTATCCGACATGGAGGATATACAGGGAGTGTAATCCAGGAGTTAGCAGTGGAAGTGAATATGAAGGAAGTGTTTCATCAAACCAGCAGTTCTCCCAAGAAGAGCTTGACGATTTAATACGTGACCTAAGTCTGCCAAAACAGGCATCTGAACCTAAAGCATCCAGGCTAAAAGAAAAGAACTGTCTGAGACCGGAAGATAAAATAACGGTTTATAGGACAAGAAGACTGGCGGCTTTTCATAGACAGTTCCACTCTAAGTTTGAAATCTGTTTTACTGCATATTAGCAACTGCTATGCATCTATTCCAATTGGTCCAATAGAAGAATATGAAAATATCCAAATGGTCTTACAAAAGCTTTGCTATCATGAACACCAATGGTCCATTTTTGTTAATTTAAAAATGGTGAACTTCCTACTTGGACAGCAAAGTGGATACACAAAGTAGCCATGTTTCATCTGCCTGTAGGATATTAGAGCAAAGCAGGATTACTGGAAAAAAGTGACATGGCCTCCATGGGAAAGCATGAAAAAGGTGCAGCGACTTCATTAACGAGCCAATGGTTGACAAAGAAAAATCATTCTCCCCCTACAACACATAAAGTTGGGATTAATGAAGCAATTTGTTAGAGCTCTGAACAAGGACGGTGATCGATTCAAATACATTTGTAGATTCTTCCCTGGATTGAGTACTGAAAAATAAAAGCAGGAATCTTGGATAGACCCCAGATTCGGAAACTGATAAATGATTCAAATTTCACAAGTTACATGACTGATAGTGAAACTTCTGCCTGGCACAGCTATGTCATGGTTGTCAAGAACCTCTTGGGTAACCATAAAGCACAAATTTATGAAGAACTGGTACAAAACTTGCTCCTAAACTTTAATAATTGGGATGCCACTATGAGCATAAAAGGTACACTATCTCCATAGCCATTTGCAAAAATTACCAGAAAACCTTGGTGATTTCAGTGAGGAACAAGGGGAGAGGTTCCATCAAGATATAAAGGTGATGGAAGAAAGGTATCAGATGGGATAGACACATGATGGCAGACTACTGCTGGAGCCTTCAACGTGATTGTCCTGATAATCAAAATAAAAGGAAATCATACAAATGGAATTTTTCAAGGGCTTGTTTGTGATTAGTTCTGTAAATATATTGAATATAGAATATATTGACAAAGTATTTCAAGATTTAATTTATTTAAATTTTATTTATTTTGGATACGTAGGCATATCAAGTTTAATTTTGCTTAAATTTTCATGTTTCACTAGTTTTCTATGAAGTTATTATTGAGGTAAATATTTCAAAAACTAGAGCCAATCTAGCAAAACCAATACCGTATGTGGAATCTGTGCACCAAACATAACCTAAAATGACTTTAATCTGTTTGGCAAAAAAATTTTTGTTGGCCGGTGTAATATACAGTAACCCAAAGCCCACATGCAGTGAGTCTCCTCAATCCCCTCTTGATAAGAGCTTCTCCTTCAAGGAAGGATTTTACATCAGTATACCACCAAAGTGTGGGTTTTAGTCCATTTTAACAGCTTAAAACATGGGTTGTAATGGGCTGTTTGCTTGAAATGGGGTATGTGTGCACATTCTGGGCACAGGTTCACTAAGAATTATCCAAATCATACAACTTACCTGTTTTTCAAGTGCTATTGTATTCTCTCCCATAGTTTTGCTTTTGTTTCCTGTAAGCAAACAAGTAAGAGGAGTCTGTTTTGTCTCCCGCAATGGTAGCCGCTCCATCTCTTTCCATTTGGCTTCAATATCTTCATTAAGCCGCTGCTTCTGATCTTCAGTAAGAGGCGTAGAGGAAGTTCGACGGGTGCTTGGTGTGTCACCTCCTGCAGGAGCTTCAAACCAGCGTTTTCTCTCTTCTAATCTCTGATCTCGCTCTTCCCCAGGGGAGAGTGGCGATAGCTCTACATAGTCAAATGAACCTTGTCTTGATCCTACCAATTCTATTTTTCTCTGCCTTACTTCTGAACCCAGACGCAGTTCATCTGGCCTTGGTGTAGCACGAGGGGCCACAAATGTATTTTCCTTATTACTTTCAGACAACCTAAAATATAAAGCAAAAGAGATACTAAAACATTGTCCTTATTGCAGGCCTACACCGCACAAAAACTACCATTATTTTTAGGTACAAAAAATTATACAAAGTACATTCGTTCTGAACATCATATTTTGACCCATAAAATGTCTTTTATCCTGGTACCTCCCCTTTACCTAAATATTCTAGATGTGTGTATCCGCATTTTGTGTCTATCCCTAAATCTAAGTCTGCAAAATGTAAGCCATGTTCTCTAGATCTCCTGCCGCCTCATTTACACTTTAAAGCATAAAATAAGGGTTGCCAAGCACCACTAAGTTCTTTTTATTAAAGTTAGATTAAATGTCTACATGTATATTATAGCTGCACTACCTTTAGGATAGTATTAGTAGTACAAGAACTCATTATAATATTTATTTGATGTAGCAGGAATGGTGAGGCTTTCTGATTTTTACCTCGGGAGAGCCACCTGCAAGTTATTCTTTTAGCAAGTCAAATACAAAAACATGGAATACTGAATACACCTATTGTGGATGTACAGGTGGATTTGTCTGGTATGTGCCCTTGTGAACATCTTGTGTCCTCCTTCCCACACTTTTTGGGATCAGAGTGACTTGATAAAAAGAAGTTATGGCTGTTATGCCCTGATGGGTCATTAGTAAGAAAGCAGCTGGTAATATACAACATTTTATTCTCATACTAACAATTGCAAGTTTAAGCATGTGATCTCTGATTAGTAATATATCTTTAAGACAAGAAGAATTGAACAAATGAAAAATTGTCTTGCATGCTATACATTTGTTAGGAATTGGCTACACTGACAGCAGTTTGATATGCCAGGACAATTATTAACTGTACATTTTAGTATTTTTAAAAAGTATTTTTGCAAAACTACTTTTATCTGTTTGGTGGAAAAAATAAATCATAGTTATGACAGAGTTACAACTAGCGTTAGACAGGGCTTCCCCCATTCCCCACCAGTATTTAGGCAGCTTTAAATCTGGAGCTATTGTTGTGTAGGAATAACTTGAATCTATATATCTCGTCTCGTTCAGTCCAAATCTCATAAGACTGCATGCAAAATATTATTTTATATATATTTTTCACTTACAACCCCAACATTTTTTACTAACAAACCTACATTTATTTGCTCCTTTTTTCAAATATTGCGATCCTACAACAATAATTTAAAAATTCAATTTCCATTTTTAAATTACTATGGCATCATAAACACTCTAGCATTTAGTAAAAAAAAAAATCCTTACCATCTAAAAAAAAATACAGGGGACTAGGCACCCCAAAATATTATCTGTATTGGGCTGCTGTAGTCCTCACGAGAATTATTGATTGGTTATTTTATTCCAAGTGTAAACAATAGGTTGTAATGGAATAGTCTTCCTTTCCCTTATCTTTCATCTTGTTACCCTCGAACACTGAACCCTCTTTAGCCAATCCCCATAAAACCCACTGACAGCCCACTGTTGATCCGGATTGCCTCATGGAATCAGGAAGGATTTTTTTCCCCTGTTAAAGCAAATTGTACCCGGGGTTTTTTTTGCCTTCCTCTGGACCATCTGTTTTATATCTGGGATATGTTTATTTCCCTAGTGGTTGAACTTGATAGACTTATGTCTTTTTTCAACCTAACCTACTATGTAACTATGTACCCACCACCATGACTACTCTGGTGAAAGTGTCTTTTCTGGTCTCCCTTTTTCATGCCCCCTTAGCCCATTTTTTTAAAATCCTGCCATCTCCCCTGAGGTGCAACCTAAGAGCTTAAGTAAGAGATATCAATGTAGTATACACAGAAGTTTTATCCGCCAATATTTCACAAATGTCTGGGGTTACCTCCAAATTACACAATTTGTAAATTCTATTATTTCCAAAGATACATTTTTTTGACCCCATATATCTCATACATTTGAATGCCTGTGTCTCTTACAAGCTT
Source organism: Pyxicephalus adspersus (assembly GCF_032062135.1). Taxonomy (NCBI): domain Eukaryota; kingdom Metazoa; phylum Chordata; class Amphibia; order Anura; family Pyxicephalidae; genus Pyxicephalus; species Pyxicephalus adspersus. The sequence continues at coordinate 71,512,025 of NC_092865.1, read as the reverse complement.
TTTAGAGGCGGAATCTCACTGCTGTACAGATGGTTGTGCCCTACTCCCACTGGGAAACCAGCTTTTTTTGTCATCAATGGGAGTCAGAATTTAAATGTTCTATTTCTGTATTCCATTAGTTGACTATTTTTTGTCCATAAATCTTTCATTTCTCTCCAGCTACAGGAATCCAGGTATTTGTTATTTTTTCATTCATACCATACTGTTGGAAACTGCACAAAATATATCTTTGTTAGTATCCTATGTTGGCAGTGTCCTGATTCTCCAGGCATTCTTACACACTTTTTCTTGTCCTATCCCACAATTCGACCATTTCATTACACCATGTTACTACCAACTGCCCCCCCCCATACCTTTTAAACTGAAGGTTCAACTGTGCTTTTAAATGCTTACAACTTACTTTGTTACATCAGGTATGCTCACTGGGTGCACATTCTTTCTCAGAGCCTCAATCCAATTCCTGCGTATGCCAGAAGTCATAGCGGACAGTGTGAACACACCTTCATTTGTCTGAAAGAAACATGTGAAAAGAAAATGCATGAAGAACTCAGGAATGCAAACACATGTAAACACCTTTACAAATTTACATTGTATTTAAAGTGTTCATATGTCTGTAAAGGTTCTCGTTCATCCAGATCATAGTGCACCTATTATTTATTGTCTTTTAACATAAACTTTTGGGGTGCTTGTTCACTGAAGTAATGTGTTCACTAAGGATGCGTACACACAATAGACTTTTGTCGTTGGAAAGGATTTTTCATGATCCTTTACAACGACAAAAGACTGAAAGATGCATGAATGAGTGATGTACATACAGCACCGTTCTGCTCTATAGAGGGGGGAGAACGAGCGAGCGGCACCCTGCTGTGCTCCCTATCCTTCATTTGTATTGCAGTCGTCCGGTCAATCATGAATGCGCCAGGACTGATCTATGAACGTCGGACGAGCACTGTACACTTTAGATTCTCCTCTGATACTAGCCCAAAAGAGATAATTGCATGAGAATCATCTGATGTGTGTACATAGCCTAATTCACTGTATTTCTTTATTCTACTCTTGATCTATGTATGATTCACATCTCTGAGCTCAGTGCTCATTTGGAGAATACCAGGCAATCCCGGCTTCTCAATGATTGCTTGGACTGAATGAACTTCTGTGTGCCTGCATGAGAGTTACATCATTCTAGCCAATAAAAATAGCCAAAGGAAGAAGATAGCAGCGCCTTGTAACAGAACAGAAACAGGGAATATGGTCGGGTTTGATTCCGCATTAAGGATTACCACCTATCCAGACTTCCTGACAACAAGGGTCGGATTATAAAATTGTAACAGAGCGGCAGAGTTAAACTCCTAGTAAGCATCCAAAGTTGGAGAACCGATGGCAGCCATACTAGGCTTGGCAATTCAATCTAGGGTTAACCTCAAATACCATGCGCCAGAAGTGCAGCAGTTAAAATGGATTAACGGCAGGAGGTCGTCATCTGTGACTGTGTAATATGTTGGCGCTATATAAATCCTGTTTATTATTAATAATAAATCTGTGAGACTACCTTCCAAGTAAGAGACATCTATCACAATCAGCAGAACAACTCTGTGTATAGGGGTGCCAAAAGTTGAGAATAAAGAATATTGTCTAATATTAGGGTGCTTCCCCCTCCACATTCGTCAACTCAGGAGCGTCAGCCCATTGTTTAAGATCAGGCTTCCTCAGATCCATAAGGATTTTAAAAGACGTGTTCTGCAGAATCTGTAGGATGAGGGCCTTCAGGACCTATAAGCAGATCCACAACTCTTTTTTCTGGTGCAAATGATTATCTTCAGAAGGAAAGTTTCTGCTGACTACAACTTGGACTGAGGGGAACTGCTCCACAATGGTGGGGATGCTGGGAACTGGTGAGGCCTTCCTACAGTAAACAGCTGTATCTTAGGATTGCAGATGGTTCATAACTGACATAAAGTGGGCAGCACTAGTCAACCAGTTTTCAGGAAGGGCCATGATAGATATTGTTGAAGATGCTTACACGATGAATATAGCTCCTTCATGGAACACCTGACCATGCTCAGCCTGGCCACACATACCCAATAACTTGATCTTTAAAATATATTTGAATCCCAACAATACATTTCTTTAATTTGTAAGGGCAGCGAAGGTACAAAGAAAAATTGGATAAATCAGGTATTTTGTTGTATTTTCAGAATCTTAAAATGTAAAAATTATAAGTGTATATGTACTGCAAAGATGTAAATTGCCCAAAGTAAATTTTTCAAACACAATCATAAGTTACAGCTGTGTAAGTTTCTTGAACCCAAACAGTGTTACAGGAGTAGTGTTTTACAACTTTTACAATTTCAGAACACCCAATTATAAGGACCATGCTTTTAGAGCCATTATAGATTGGAAGTATTTCCAGCTCATAGCAGTAACAACCTGCACTAGTAATAAGGTGAGTATTAGAGGGATCATGTTTGGTTTTAACAATTACCAGTATTAGGGTGGTAAGGGTTAAAGTGAAGTTAGATTTCAGATACTTCAGGTACTTTCCTCAGTACAGGACATTACCACAAACATTCTGTAATATACAATGTATAGATGCACTCACTCTAAATAGCACATGTTTGAATATCATTTTTTTTTATTTAAAGTCATGCAATCCCTACAAAATAAATTATGCTCACATGAATCTGGAAACCATAATTCCTCTGCACAGGGAATTCAGGCACGTCAGTGCAAGTCCGGAGATCAATCTCACCATCAAGCTCATCTGCCTAAGGAAAAAATGTTGATGTTAAATTCTGTGCATTCTCTCCTTGGGCTGCAATACCTAATTTGCTTTAAATATGCTTGGCCTTTAAAGACTGAAATCAAGTCATTCCTATCACAAAAGGTAATTAAAGTACTATACGCACAAACACAATTACTCCACCAAACAGAGGTATCAGTTTTGTGATAAAGAGGTCAATAAAAGGCTTTTTTAATATTTCCTGCGAATAATAGTCTTACCAAACCAATGCTGCATTTACCTACTGTCAGTTCAGGGGACTCTACATAGACACAAGATCTGTCAAGAGTTTAGAGACGCATGGCTCATTTATGTCTAATAGCCTTACAAATGCTTTCTAATAAACTGTTTGCTAAAGCCTATTTTTACAATGCAGATGCTGGAAACTAATTTGTGTTTGTCATTGTCTGAAATAAAAAATAGATTCCCTGAAGGCTGCTAGAATGAGCAATAAGCACACCCTCTCCCTTTTTTCACCTCTCTACTAAAGCGGGATCCCTTAGAGATACCAGAACCACTCCTTAACTTCTGTTCCCTCTATTGGCTGCAGCAAAGGACTAGGCCTGAGTAAAGTGGAGACTAAACACAGTAAGCCCCTAGAACTTCAAGGAATCCTACTACTGGTCAGGTGTAAGTTTTTAGCTAGGGGGTGCAGAGGGTCATTTTTTAAAACAGAATCTTAAATCTTGTATTTTTGATGGCTTCCCGGCATAACATGAATTATACAGCACTAGGTCTTACCAATTACAAATCATAAATTTATTTAGCAATATATTAGGACACTCCAAAATTTAATATTCTAGTGCTGAGCTAAATGATCCGGATCATGGGTTATTACAGGGTACTCAGGATTTTCCTGTTTTAGTAAATGTTAAACATAAATTTTACCTGGAGAAGTTAAACTTGGATTTATGAATTTTCAAAGTATTAAACATTTGGAAATTNNCAGTTCAGGGGACTCTACATAGACACAAGATCTGTCAAGAGTTTAGAGACGCATGGCTCATTTATGTCTAATAGCCTTACAAATGCTTTCTAATAAACTGTTTGCTAAAGCCTATTTTTACAATGCAGATGCTGGAAACTAATTTGTGTTTATCATTATCTGAAGTAAAAAACAGATTCCCTGTAGGCTGCTAGAATGAGCAATAAGCACACCCTCTCCCTTTTTTCACCTCTCTACTAAAGCGGGATCCCTTAGAGATACCAGAACCACTCCTTAACTTCTGTTCCCTCTATTGGCTGCAGCAAAGGACTAGGCCTGAGTAAAGTGGAGACTAAACACAGTAAGCCCCTAGAACTTCAAGGAATCCTACTACTGGTCAGGTGTAAGTTTTTAGCTAGGGGGTACAGAGGGTCATTTTTTAAAACAGAATCTTAAATCTTGTATTTTTGATGGCTTCCTGGCATAACATGAATTATACAGCACTAGGTCTTACCAATTACAAATCATAAATTTATTTAGAAATATATTAGGACACTCCAAAATTTAATATTCTAGTGCTGAGCTAAATGATCCGGATCATGGGTTATTACAGGGTACTCAGGATTTTCCTGTTTTAGTAAATGTTAAACATAAATTTTACCTGGAGAAGTTAAACTTGGATTTATGAATTTTCAAAGTATTAAACATTTGGAAATTTTATAGACTCCAGATTCTCCAGAAATCCCAATTGCCCTAATATATCAGTTCACTTATATTCGGATATTATTCATTACCATCAAAGTGTCAATAATGTAAATATAGAGATAACAACATTCTCCCAATGTAGGTATGAAAATTACTAAACTTTAGTACTTGCCAAGCAAAGCGCTTTTTCTCCATTTTTTTTTTATAAATACTCTACCTGACACTGTTAGGGGATAACCACTTGGTCGATTGTCCCAGTCAGTCCCCACAGTATTTTATTTTAGGGAATGCAGTTAGTGATATAGCCTGATGCAAGCTAGGTTTAATAACAAAGTCTTCATGACACCACCCAAAAACCAGTTTTCTTACCTCTTCAGCATTAGAATCCCTGTAATATTTGAGGCTGGAGTCTGTGAGAACAAACCAATGTTTCTTCCACTAGGAGAGAAAGAATGAATGTTAAGGTGACTGGTGTCATCTCTGGTCCTCACACATAACATGCATTACAGAAGCAGTAAGTTATATAAACCACCTTGTCTTTGACTATATTTCAAGATTAAGACAGCAACCCAGAAGCAAAACAACAAAAATATTCAGCTGTTTTGATTAAATACAGTATGTGTATAGGAAATGTACCAAATGCTATAGAGCCGTCAGTCTACCCTAAAGTACAATGAACAAGAAACCAGCATATTTCAGGTAAAAAATACTATATCATATAGCAGGTAAAGACCAGGCTGGCATTTTTCCCACTATATTTATAAAGACAGAGGTAAAAATATTGCATTGGTTTAATCTTCATTGCTATGTTAGTCAATGTGTGAATTTTTGTAAAGCTGTATACAATATCTTTAGGACAGGTGTGCATAGAAGCATGACATTAGACATTAAGATGGTTCCTGCATCTTGCTCAGAGCTTCCTGATGTTTGCTGCAGGAAGTACAACTACAAAATGAGTCATTACATACAAAGGGTAAATTAGGAGCTATGTGTTGTTTGCACAGCATACGTTAACCAGGTGGACTAAGATAACCCATCATAAATGATGATTGTGATAACAGTTGTTTCCTCTTCCATTAAACAGCTTCAAAATCAATAAACTAAGTTATAAAATGTGGCAAGATACTGATGATACTGTTTTTAGAAGAAAACGAACAGTGTAAGGTTTGTTTGTATGAGATTCTAAAATTTTGCATGATGGAACCGGACTTACCAATATGGGTACTACCACAATAATCCCCTGTATACAGACACTTCATAAAAACATGAATACATTATACAATTTATATATATAATAATAAAAAAAAAAAACTAGTCATGCAAAACATGTTTATATTTATTTGATAAAATTTAGATGCATTAAACAAACCATGTGAACTTGAAAAGCTAAGACAGTTATAGATTGTATCATGCAAAACAATAAAAATGGTATATAACATATTGTGCAGTGCTAGGTAATATGTTGGAGCTATATAAATATTGTATAGTAATACATATGTATAATCTATCAAAGGAGCAAAGCTTTTTCTGTTGTCATAAAAATAAAAAAAGAATATGTTCTCACCTCTCCATTGCCATCAAGTAGGGACATCCATCCTTTCTTGAAATTCAACAGGTCTGGCTGTAGGAAAGAAACATTAAGTGTAACTAAAATAGCTGGACATAGGAACAAGTGCAGCACAATAAAAAAAGGGAATGATCACGCCATACCTCTGGATCTGTGAATGCTGTACTGGGCAACATGGAGATACCTTACTTTGTGATCGCTACACCGGTCTTGTTTACACTTTCATACCTGACCACTACTTGCTCTTTCTTGGAATGACAAAAAAAAAAATCTTTTGAATCGTATTCCCTGAGAGCTTGGGAAATAAGAAAGCAGATCCCCGTACTCTTTAAAGCCTTGACTTTGTGACCTTCCCTTGGATTATGTCACTTGCCCCTTTTCTTTCATCTCTCCTGCAGTACCTCTATATACCAAGTTAAAAATGAACAGCCTAGTAAAAAGCCTATTACTGTATCTTTACATTTATATGGCTAACTTGCTATCGTTAGTATTCTCACTGCCATAAGCACTGTCTTATCTGACATTTAGCTGTGTTCCCCTCTCCTTTCCTTCTCTAGTTACACTTGTGTGTATGAAAGGGACACAAGTCATTCCCACCCCTTGGCCCGAATCCTACATCTAGGAGGGCAAAGAGGGGCAGAGAGACATCTGAGGTATAGAGCAGATTCAATTACAGGTTGTGAATACCATATAGGAGACAGCGAAAAGTGAGACTACCCTATACAGAATGTAACCAAGGGTTTTAGACATTTAATATCACAGATACAATTATCAGTCACTCGATGAAGAGACGCCAACATCAATGCACAGCTGGGTAATGAAAAAGGAAAGAGAAAGGACAGTAATGAATATCAACACAGTGATGACAAGTACCAGATGACTGGTAACCTTAAATATAAGAAATCTGCCATGTGACTATCAAGAGCGGTAACAATTAGGAAGTTCAGGCAGAAGAATGAAAGAGAAATAAGGAGAAAGTGAGAGAAGACTCCGGAGAGGAACAGGCTCTGAAACAAAAAAAAGTGTTACAAGAGGCAACGGGGGTGACAGCATTAACAAAACTGGGGTGAAGGAAAGAGGAGGACGGATCTTATTAAAAGCTAAAATAGGAAATTCTAAGTTTTATTACATTTTTTTTTTTTTTTTTTAACAAAAGCAGGTGCAATAACAACAGTAATATCTTTCTGAAAACATCTAAAACAAGCAAGTTAAAGTGGATCTAAACTTAAAATAAAAAACACACTTACCTTTAATCCCGTAGATCCATCGGGAGGTTTCTTCTTTTGGGTCCCGCGTCGTCCCTGGTATCAGTCTTTGAACCTGGCGCAAAGGAAGCGCCGACATCTTTTTACAGATTCTTCTTCCTGGTCACCCGATCTCGCATTGCGCAGGCATGAGATTGGCAAATGTTTTTTCCATTAATGAAAGGAGCAGCCAGAGTCTCTTGGGATACATGACGAAAGTCTCATGCAAGGCTTTGCGGTCCTATTCAGTCTTCAAAAAAAAAAAAAAAAAGGGTGTTGAACTTAAAAATAAACATAATTTTTACTTTGACTAAAAGAGTTGTCTACCCTTTTATGTAAAGTAAAAATTCTAAGTTTAGGTCCACTTTAAGTAGCCTTGTTACTGTACAAATGAAGCCACCTGTATCAACCTAATAATCACCTCAAGAGTACTGGGGTATGCAAATATAACTGTAAATTGCAAATATACCTGCAGTACTAATATATCTTATAGGAGTCACTACTGTAAAATGGTTTCCATGCTAGCCCTACGGCGCAGAATTGTGCTTTAATAATTGCTAGCGTCAAGATCACCCATGACTCTTCCCCTTCTGTTTTTTAGAAGCCTGTGCAGTAAACCCCCCTAGACTTCTATGAAACAGGTGGACAGGCCTGTCTATCCTACGCTACAGCATTCACTCAATTAGCATCCCAAAAACAAGGGACACACAAATATAATATTCTAGCCTTCTGATCAGGGGGTGGGGATGGGGTTTGCTTGACGGTTTGAACTTCTGCTAACATTTCACTGATGATACCATTATCCAAAGATGCTCCACGTATAACCATGCAATGCTTTATTTATTTATTTATTTTTAATTTATTTATACTTTTTTTTGGTGTGGGACGATACATCTGTACTATATACTTTATTATCAATTTACTAATTGAAAAACACAAAAAATCACTAATAGCAATTTATAAAACTTAACCCCAGATAGACTAGGGCTGGGTACAATTAAGCAGAATTTTACAATAGCGTTTATCACCCCCTGGCACCTACTGTCAAAAACTAGATGAGGAGCAGTGACAGGCTGTCCATAATGTAATAATCGTTTTCCTATTTGCTCCCTTTCGGTTTGTTACCTCAAACTTTTCTATTGCATCAAACTGATCCGTTATCAGCATTGACTATAGAACACCCTCACCCCTCCATAATCACACTTTGTTTTCATTTGTCAGTTTTGAAATACCCCGTTCATGTCTGTCATTTTTCAGTGATTTCAGTGCAGTGGTCTTACAATTTAACCAATGTTTTTTTTTTGTTTTATTTTTATTTGGGTCTTTTTAATTCAGTGGTGTCTTTTCAAACTGGACAACCAAAACTAATAAAACAGAACAGTTCCAACAACCAAAAGCCTGTATTGCACCACATCCCTGGTCCTGTCTGGCATTACAGACCTGTAATGGAATAACATAACTTTTGTTCAAAATGACGCTCACTGGCAAGCAATATGCTGCCAAACTAAAGATACAAAAGAGTTTCTCTTCCCAGCAGAAATCCTTCCAACTGCCCTATCTGTAAAAGGCTCACCCAATGTTTACATCCCTCGGAATTCCCAATAAATTGTATTTCTGGAGGATGATGTGGAAGGTATGTCAGACTGCACATTTTTTGCAGTGAATGAGCATGACACAGATAGCTCCCCATCTGAACCCTGCAGAACCTGACTCTTTAATATGTAAACACCTTGCCAGATGAGAAAAGAATTTCACTGCAAACAGATAACCATTTATATTTACAGTTTTATGTAGTAGTATCGCAGCCATGCATTCTTTTATAACCTGTGTTAGGAGAAAAAAATGGTAGTTGTCACTCCTGAAATTGCTTGTTTCCTACTAAGAAAACCTATTTTCTTTAATATTTAGTGGAACAAGCATGAAACAAATGAAGGCAAAACACAGATATGCATCATTTGGGGTTAAGCTGCATACAATCACTTAATAATAATAGTTGTTGCTGGTGATTGTTTCCAGTGACAGTATAACAAAGGAACGTTGTACAGAAAGCCCTGTTCTGTTTTTTGGAGAAGAGGACGGGTGAGGAGCACCCACATGTGTGGCCATCCAGTAATCCAGCCATCGGTAAACAAGGTTGGGACAAAGCTGGACACTAGATTTTTGACCATCATGATCATTCATCTCGGTGATGAAAATTTAGCAATAAAGATGTAATAAAGCTATTAGATCAGTATGGCAGCCATGTGAACGGCATTGCTCAGCCCTGGCTTTAATCACAAATACACTGACAGACAGCCAGAAGATTTCTGAAATCAATCCAACAGATCTCAGTATTCTATAAGATTTCTCACTCCGGCACCACCCAACATTACACGTAACTAAGTGATGCTAAGCAACATTACTCCACTACAAAAATCCATAGATTATGGATATCAGGATTACATTACTTGAAAGGAAGTGAAGTGCAGAAAAATTCATAGAATTCACGGGTGCAAACAAAGGGGCAGAGCTGCCAGGAACACCGGGATCTCTGGTAAGTATGATTCTGTGGAGGGGGGGTTATTCCAGGTCAGGGGAGGCAGGGATAAAGATAACTGTACTTTGTTTGAAACCGAAATTATATTTAAAAGATTTATCCTAAAAAAACTGAATGCAGTTATTTTATTTTATATGCATTGCTAATATTTTGCTAGATTTGCTTATTACCCTCCAAACATATTCTTCTGGATACCAGCAAGGTAATTGAGTACAGGAAGGGGGGTAAATCTGAAATTTATTCCGCATATATATATATATATATCTTAATTGTGAGTCTTGACCCCTTTATACACCCTACATATAAATGCTCCTAAATATTACCCCAATGTACACCTCATATGTGGGAATTCTGGAGCCCTGACCCCTTTATACACCCCATATATGTGTGCTCCTAAACATTACCCACTATCCCAATTCCACAATGTAGCCTCCTTCTCTCCACATTCTTAACTTGTTGACACCTGCCCCTTATCTATTCATTCCAACTTCCACCACACTCCCCTATTCACAATCCAGTCCTGATGCCTCTTTGGTCCCTCTTACATAATCTACAGTAGATGTGATGCCATTTGTTCCTCCCAAACTAAACAACTCTGGTGTTGTTGGCCCCCACCCCACCAATTCCATCTTCTGGGCAACGGGGTCTCTTTAGGAGAAATACAATTTCTGACTTTTTTATGACATGTATCTTCAATTTAGGTGTGATGTGTTCTATGCGTTTTGCATTTTACTTGGGGTTTAGGTAAATTTTACATCTATCACTGAATTTTATATAACACTTGTTTTTATAAAGCTGCATTAAAGGTGCTACAAGCAGGATTTTTTTAACTGCATCACATCTATAATGCACATGTGGACGGGCCCAACAAGGGTTTGACATTGCATAACATGCATTTGTAACAGGAGGCTAAGTAATAATAATTTTTTGTAATGATTGCATGGAGTATATTTAGAATTTTCTTGAGGCGAATCCATGTTATTTTATCATTGACAAAATCACTTTTTTGTATAATTTATATGCAAAAGAGTGTGTCACAATAAAGCATGTCTTTAAAAGACAATGTCCACCTTTGAAAAAAATCTACCAATGACCTTGGCAGTAGACTTTGACCACCCTTACCAATGAAGGATCGTTCGGTTGTGTTTTCCCAACCCAAGCCAAACATGTCCTCCTGTGCTCTGTTAACCACCTAGTTTTATAAAATCTTTAAGGATAGGTTCCAAATGCTGACTGCATTCTTGAGATTTCCCAACCTTACATAGCTAATTTGCCCTGATCCTAAATCCTCACTCCCTGAAATCTTATCCATTCCCCATGGATGTAGAATTCACTACAAAATAAAAAAAAGCATAAATATACAATATAAAGCAATACAAATTCAGGAGCCAGTGTCTTCACTTTAGTATTAACTGATACCCATTTATATCTGGTATTAGGCTATGTAAAAAATAGAGAAATCTAGTTTTTTTATAAGAAATGCAAAACCTACAAACCTTTACATATTTGACCGTAGTGTTCAGGTAGTCATAGACCTCTACTGGTTCTGGAGTAATTCTTTCAGAAATACAATGACCATCTTGATCCAATTCTTCCAAATCAGTAGTCTGGCTATTTCTATATGCAAACTTTTGATTTGATTTAAAGTTTAATTCTAGAACCTCATTGCAGGTGATTTCAGGAGAATTTGATATTTGTAAATCTTTCACGTGGATTGGAATGGGTTCTGAAGAAAGAGTGATATTTTGGTAACCTTTTAAAATGGTATTGCATTGAGATGTTTGGAACTCTATGCCTGGTGACATGTAAGCCCCTTTCTCAGATTCACTTGTAGATTGTTTTCCATCTGTAAGGTTTTGTGGTCTTATTTCTTTAGCATTGCTTGAACCATTTTCTTCTGGAGATTTCGGCTGTGATACAATAATATTTGCTGATGTATACGTCCTAGTTGGCTTGAGTACAACTTTGGACAGCGGACTCTCAGTACCACTATACCACTGTACAAGCTGCTGAGGTTGAGGGTCTGGTCTATAGCAGGAAAGTGGTCCTGCTGGTTTGTACAGAGAACCCCCTGTAAGAGATTTTGATTCTGCCATGCTGTTGGTCTGAGTACCCTGTAGGTCCTGTTCAGGAGAGGCCGATGATAACTGGTCCTGAGTTTGTTGAGGAATTTTCTTAGCAGGTGTTTCACTGTAAATTAATTCTGTTTTAGTCTGTGGAGTTTCATCTTTATCTTGAAATGATGAGTTTTCAAAGCATGAAGATGTTGTGACTTTTAATATACTATGGGTTGGTTCTGGTGAAGGGGTACGTGGTCGATTTTTTGTCTTGATATTGGAGGGAGGTGTTTGCACTCTTTGAGTCTCCGATTTAATAAGTTCAGTAGGAGACTGGACTCTACTAACAGGCTCATGTGGAGAGTGTTTTATATCGGAAACACTTTGTGATACTTTGGGAGGGCTCTCTATTATTGTGCAGACAGAATTTTGTGGAGATGATGAGTGTGACTCATTATTCTCTGATGCTTCTTGATCTGTTTGTGCTGCTGTAGACCTTAGCAAAATATAGGAAAGTGAACTTCCGGCACTATGATAATTGCCAAAAAACTGTTGAGCTTGCGGCTCTGTTGTGTGACAAGAAAGTGGCCCAGCAGGCTTGTACTGAGACCCAACAGGGCTTTTTGCTTCTTGTCTAAAACTACTTTGATTATACTGCATTTTATTTTCAGTAAGAGAATCCAGGGATAGATGCCGTTGTATTTCTTGGGTATGTTTGTTACTATACATTTTCTCAAGGTTATGACTTCCTGTTGACTTCTGTTGCTGCTCTGACTTTGGAAACATATGTGACTTCTCGGCATACTGATGATGCAATCCAAAGTTATGACCCAATGGTTGTTCTTGAGGAACCCTTGAAATGTGTGTTTGCTGATTCTAGAAAAAAAACCATAATAAAAATAGTTGAACTTTAGTTCTTTATTACTGAAATACTAAAAAGATTGTGGAAGGATCAGAGCTTCTGTTTTTTTGTTTCTCTGTGTGAATGCACTGGATTATTTCCCCTTATCTTTTCTTTTATTCCTGTGATACTTGGGCAAAAGTTAGGCAAATTGGAATTATTAAGATAAGAAGGCATTGATAGCCATAAAACTAAACAGAAGTTTAAACTTCTTTCCACTCTACTGAAATAGTTTGATTTGTATGTTCCCATTAGAGATATTGTTTCCATCACTGGACAATCAAATAACAATGGAAAACCCCCACTGTTGATCTAAAGAGCAAGGGAGAAATATTTTTTCCCAGCCAAGCAAGCAATAAAACAGGTTTAGTGTGCAATTTATAGACAGGTCATATTAGGGACAGTTATCTCAGTAAAGTGAAAATTCTTTTTCACAGTGCTGCGTAATATGTTGGCGCTATATAAATCCTGTTTAATAATAATAATTTGAAACAAATGTATAGTTTTATTACAAATTAATATTGTATCTTTTTACACACACAACTGATTGATTAGGAGAATGACTTATCCCTCCTGCTATCATTTCAAACTGTGCCATTGGGATTTAAATAATAGAAAATAGTTCTTAAATGCACTCTCCTTTTTTACTTTAAATGTTCTCGGACAACAGCATCATTGATTAATTATTTAATAATTATTGTAACACTTTTTCCCTTTATACTAGGTAAACACACCAGGTAATGAAAAAATCACAAAGGTGCTTACATATTTCTAACGTGTGTTAGTTTGGTTAGGCTTGGCTATACAAGATATTTTTTGCATATTTTATTATAAAAATTCTGTAAACTACAGGTGATTTTAATACCATATTGCTGAGAGATGCATCTTTTCTATTATTATTTCGACATTGATTTCCAAACTGTTCAGCAGCTAAATGATATTGACAACAATGGCTGCGCAATATCTGTTGGTACAGCCGTTGGTAATCTATCATAGTATATGGGTGATAGTGACAATGTCAGAGCACAAATAGAAGAACACTGCCTACCTATATCACGGAGAAACTAAACATTTTTCATAGCAGGACCCACAGGAAGTCTTTTAATAAAAGCTGCATGTTTTAAAAGATTGAAAAATCTTTTAAAACCACAATAAAATATATGTGAGATTCTAGTTATTAAATTTACATCTCCTTTCAATAGTATTGTAGCATTAGATTTATATTGCCTGTTTAATGACATGTACCAAAGCCCAGCTAGACCCCATAATTAAGCACAGGTTATTCACACAGGGATCAAAATATAGAATTTTGGAAAAATGCCTCCCAGAAATCTAAGAACCCGATCTGAACAAATCTGTGTTGGTGATATCCACAGTGGTATGATAGTGATAAACAAATAAATCTTTCCTTAGGCAGCATAATTGCTGGTTCTTGTTGATTGTAAATAAAATGTTGGTAATGGTTGCCGAGTGTTCAACCTGGTTATCAGGGACAAAGTCTTAGGCTGCGTACACACACGCCAATGGTTCTAGTCCGATAATCCGCTCAGGGCCTATATAGGACGGGAATCTGGCGTGTGTACAGCGCCCGTCGTCCATCATCCGAATGACCGTCCTGGCGGATCCACAGACGATGGATGACTAACAATCGTAATAGAAGTGAAGGGGTAAAGCGTGCAGCGGGGTGCCGCTCCTTCGTTCTCCTCTCCCCAAAGGGCAGAACGGTGCTGTGTGTACAGAGCTCGTTCATGCATCGTGCAATCCTTAGAAAGGATCGTGAAAGATCCTTTCCAACGACAATTATTACACATGTGTATGTAGCTTCAGATACTCAGACTGATAACGGGTAAAGCAGGATTGCCACTAGAAAATTCAGGGCCCCTTACTAGGTAAACATTCTGCCCCTCCCTTAAATCCAAAATGTCCAGCATTGCAAAAATCAAACTCCCTACGGGGCCCGGTACGGAAGTACTCCTTACTCCCCAACTGATGGTAAATGAGAGAGAGTACCTAAACTCTTAGAGCATTTATTTCTAGCAAGCTCATTTTTATCCTTCATTCCCAGTGACATTTTCCTGTACAGTTAGATTTTGTAGGTAGAAATGATGAAAACTAAAAGTGTCTCTACTAAAGTAAAATAATCAATGAATTAATAAAGCAATGATATACTAAAATGTTCATTGCATAGCAGCAGCTGATATCCCTGTATCCTTTCCCATCATGATGACTTAAATTTTTTAATGTTAGCATATTCATTTATTATTTAAAGTGCTCTAAGAATAGAGCTGGACACATTCATAGTCCAGTGGGTTCTTCACATTCATCATGTATTTCACATTCTAAGCAATTGCATGTAGTTTATAGAACCAAACACACAATATATATATATATATATATATATATATATATATTTATTTATTTATTTTTAAACAATTAGCTAGTAATACCTAGAGACGACAGAGTAAAATAATAAACCTGATAAAGAAAATGGCATTACCTCTCTATTCCAGCCATCAAAGTGTGTGAAACCTTTGTGGTCAGGGGACACCTCTGTGTGCAGTGAAGTCTAAAAAATAAAAAAAATCTAGTAAATTAATCACATTATTCAGATCTCCAGGTGCTTATCCATGTTTAAAGTGAACCTTTGATTATCCCCCAGCTTCTTATATGTGCCAGGATTGACATGAGAAAGCGGTGTGAGCTCTAAATCATGACTTGGAGCTTATCTTGGGCTGAGGACTCTTCCCTTGCTCCAATTTGACAATGCTGGAAGCAAATAGGCAAGCACTAGGGATGTCAAGAAGGGGAGTCTGTCAGCTACACTACAAAAACTCTGTAAACCCTTATAAATCAGGTTTTATACAAAAGAAACAGATTTAGAGATGCATTCCAAGAGACAAAGACAATAGGCCTGATTTATGAAAGCTCTCCAAGGCTGGAGAGAATACATCTTAAGAAGTGAAGCTGGGTCATCCAAAAAACATGAAATGTATTTTTGAAAATAATTTGCTATTTGCTAGCAAATGTTTTAAATCCTGGACCAGATCCATTCCAGGTTTGCTGGATCACCCAGCTTCACTGCTGAAAGTGTATTCTCTCCAGCCTTGGAGAGCTTTCATAAATCAGGGCCTATGTGAAGGGTAAGAAACAGAATAAATACTAGAAAAGATTTCAGATTTCCATTCTGTAGTAATCATTAATGATAAAGACTCTAAAAAACCCTAACATATACAAAGCTAAATTTAGGGTCTAGTAAGACAGCAGAGTCCATTTTATCACACAGAAAGGTGAAGGTATATCCAGTAAGCCTCTATGTTTAGTAATTGTGTTAGGTTTAAAGTTCATTTTTAATGATGTACAAACAAAAGCACTTAAGGTGCGTACACACTTCCAATTTTTATCGTTCCAATCGAACGACGAACGATCGATTGGGCAAAAAATCGTTCGTAAAAAAGTAACCAACGACGCCGACGAACGAGGAAAATTGTTGGAAACGAACGACCGGACCGGCGGATCGGATTGGACGACGATCGTTGAACATCGTTCGTGTGTACGGTCGTTCGTTGATCGTCCATGGTCAGAGCATGCGTGATGAACGAACGTCCGTTCACTTTCCTGTCGTGCACATAGATCCTCTATCGCTTAAACGATCGTATCTATTGTGTGTACAATATCTACGAACGATCGTGTCGTTACCTCTATGTGCAGGATCGGTGCTATACGATCGTTGGTATATATCGTGCAGGAACGTTCGTCGTTCGTTTTCCGACGATAATAATTGGAAGTGTGTACGTAGCTTTAGTAACAGATGGAGTGGCTTCAACTTCCTGTTCGCCATTACTTTGATGCAGATATTATTCTCCATCTTGAATATGTATTTGTGCTGAATATTAGAATTAGGGAAGAATAT
The DNA here is from genome assembly GCF_032062135.1 of Pyxicephalus adspersus. Lineage (NCBI taxonomy): Eukaryota > Metazoa > Chordata > Amphibia > Anura > Pyxicephalidae > Pyxicephalus > Pyxicephalus adspersus. The sequence continues at coordinate 71,495,401 of NC_092865.1, read as the reverse complement.
GATTTAAATAAGCTAAAACACTGAATGAAAACAAAAAACGTTATCTCCTTTTATGTAACACGCAGTAGTCCCAAACTCACGCAGACATTGTAAAGTTCAAAGAGATTCAACAATTCTGTTAGTTACTCTTTAATCGGCTTTATGCATCATTGCATTTTGTTTTCTTCTGCTTTCCTGTGATTTTCACAAAGTTATTTTCCTTTGTCTATGGCTTATGATGATCTTAGTAAAGATAATCAGACCTGACAGAGCATGTCAGACTAGACTTTTCTATGTTCTACAAACCACTATGTCTCATTTTCTGTATGCTAGCAACAGGAAAAGTAGATAGGAGCATTTAGTTAGTGAGCGTAGGGCTTCACAACTCTATGTATAAATCTGCCTACAACCGCTTTGCCTTTTGCCCAAGCAGTTGACCAGGAGGTAATGTTTAGGCAGTGGGTTCAATAGACAACCAACTGCCAGAAGCTCAAATAGCATAAAAGCTATTCCTCCCATTTGTAACAGCATATACGCAACACTATATAGAAGTTGGTTGACCAGCAGTTGGCAAGTGTTCAGCCACCCTGTAACTGCCTATACAGTCTTATAATGTGATTCCTTTCTAAGGACTGTACACACATGGTTGGTAGCTGGGTATAAAGTGGTAACAACTCCTGCCAACCAGTGATCCACTGCTGGTGTATGTCATGAATAGAATAAGAGACTCTTAAAATATAGTTGGTGACAGATGGTAACAGACAGCAGATCCAAGGTTCTTAGGTGCTTCTTACAGCTTCAGGCAGTTGGACGGCCATTAAAACCACTGTCTACAGATACACTACCGCCTGTCAACCAAGTGCTAGGACAAAAGACAAGGCAATAGGAGGCCGGTGATATTACATGCCATGCAATGTGAAACACTAACCACAGCTGCTCTCTTAAATTTTAATGTTAAGTACATATTGAAGGTGGTTGATCAGCAGTTGTCAGGCCTTCATCCGCTCTGTAATCATATACACAAAAGCCCATATCAACTGCCCCTAACATTTGTTTTCTTTAGAAATAAACCATAACTCCACACCACCATTGTGCTGCAAGAAAGGACCCTTTTTGTCTTAGTAGAATACGGGGTCTCTCTGCAGAGATCTGACAATTGCCCTTGCCAAGTCAGACCTATAACTCTACAGCTGGAAAAGCTTATGAAACTTTGCTAAGAGGGGAAAGACACATCTAATACAATAAAACAGGGGTCGGCAAACTTTTTAGACTACTAGGCCATTTCAGGAGGGGAATAAGGCACACTAGGCCAGAAGAAACAAGGTGTCCAAGGAAAGGTTTTTTCCAACTGTGACTGCAAGCGAGCAGCCTCAGTCTTCATCCTCATCTTCATCTGTGGTGTAGCCTCTGTACATGTGCGCGTGCTTAGCATCGAAATGCCCCTTGAGATTCGCTGTCGTTGCACAGTAAACATGGGGCTTTTTTGCCCCGTTGGATGAAAAATAATTTGTCAGTCTATTGGGGGTTGAAGACACAATGTTCAAGGTCAACCTTCCTGAGACTGGTAGCTGCGCGTTGCTTCTGCTCTTTAGGCATAGTAATTGGGGTTACTGTGCGGGAACTCAATGAGATCAATGATATCGCACAACTCGTGATAACGCGTCAATTCAGTTTGGCCGGACCCAACAATAAATAACCAGGGGGGCGTTAGGCGGAACTGGAATACTGGTTAGGCCACATCTCGCCTAAAGGTCTGCCTACCTGTACATTAGAACAATGTGTCAAAGCTCTGCAGAAACTTCATCTATACAGAGATCAATGTTTTTTACATTCAGCTTCCTTTTTAAGAAAATTGATTTTGGCACATTTCTGTTTCGCAGCACCTGATATTTATTTTTCTAATTTAAATTGATAGTTGCACTGGCCCTTAAAGAACAACTGTACTTTTACTTGATCTAATGTAACCCTCCCTACCACTTCACATATTCATAGCTAGCGAGATTCAGACAGTCAGCAAATGTCTTCTTTGTTTACATTCCAATACCACAATAGATTCACCAGTGCAGTATAGCAACCTCAGACTTCTATAGGATTGCTCTCTCGCCTCAGAACACAGCATAAAAATCTATAAAATTGCACCACAAAGGCACATCTACTTCAGCCTGGGAATGTGCAAAATGTGAACTAAGAAGAGACTTGTTGGGCCTTTCAACCCAATGAACTATACATTTGTAGTGTGGGAGGGTAAGTAACTTATGATCAGGGAGTAGGGGCATACTTGATAATTGCACTGTGCAAATATTCTTTAGGAATTTTGCTTGAAAATACAATTTTCTACATGAAAAAAGTAAGACCTCATTCACATACTAATTGGCAAAAGCATGAATAACATTTGTCTTATAAAGTCCCATTGGTACTCTCAATATGGCTCTGAACTGTGGAATTGTTAGTATTACAATATTATTATTACACAGTGTTTATATAGCACCATCATATTACACAGCGCTGTACAAAGTCCATAGTCATGTCACTAACTATCCCTCAAAGGAGCTCACAATCTAATGTCCCTACCATAGTCATATGTCATTATTGTAGTGGAAGTTCAATTTTTTATTTTTTTTTTTAGGAAGAAGCCAATTTACCTCACTGCATGTTTTTTTGGGATGTGGGAGGAAACCCACACAGACACAGGGAGAACCTGCAAACTCCATGCAGATAATGTCCTGGCTGGGAATCGAACCTGGGACCTAGCGCTGCAAAGGCAGGAGTGCTATCCCCTGAGCTAGCAGATCTATTAATTTGCACTGCCTCCATCAGCCTTTTCCCCATAGCGTATCCCACTGCACTACTTCCCTAGCTGATGGCAGCCAGCAATCCACATATTTAAAAACAAACGTGATTATTCCGAGCAAACCACCTTCTTTGTGTCATGGTTCAGTTTTGGACATGTCCATTGTTGGCACTTTCAGAGGTAGGCAGGAGTCACCTTGGGGACTCTGACTGGCAAGTTCCAATACGCTGTGTTTCCCTACACCTTTCCCTTAGGTTTTTCAGCAATTGGTGCTACAGTAGTTATTGTGTTGGATCCGACCCGACAGGTTAGTCCTCAATCCTTTTGTGCATCACCTGGTCACCTATGCCGTTTCCGGTATACCCTGTTCCCCTATAATAAGGCACTGTCTTTTTATATTTTAAGATATTTTATATTTTTTGAAATGCCAAAATATGCCCTAGGTCTTATTTTAAGGGGGATGTCTTATTTTTCCATGAAGAAGACTACAGTGCACATTTATTGTTGAAAAACACTCATGTGATATTGATTGTCCCCTTCTGATCACTCTGTGCCATTCATTGTCCCCTTCTGATCACTCATGTGCCGTTGATTGTCCCCTTCTGATCACTCATGTGCCATT